>NC_133308.1:22434826-22563329 GCF_012295235.1 Primulina huaijiensis | reverse complement strand
ATTATTTCAGCCTCTGATTTGAAAGTCACAGACTTCTACGTGAGAAAAATCACAAACATGATTCACGTCTTTGTTCATGTCTTTCAGGCCCTTGTTTGTTGGTAAGCCGCGATCTCGCCGGGGCAACGGCGGTCGTGACTTAACAATTTACCATGCCGCATCATTTACACATTCTAACATTTGAACTACAAATTTTGTAGTCGGATCTCTAAAATCTATAATTTTTAAGTTTTGAAATATACAAAATAAATATTCAAGAAACTGTTCATGTCAGATCTTCTCACAGGTTAATTTTGTCATACGAATATCCAAAAAACAATTTTCGATAGCAACAATACGTGGTCTAGTGGAAAAATATATGGACCGTCGATGACTTATAGCTCATCTGACACCAAAATTCTAAATTTGAGAAGATATCTCAAATTCGAGACCTAATTGTGAAATCTTTCGTCCAATTAAAAAAACATGAACATCACATACAAAATAAATATAGACCAATAAATTTATCGTGAGAATAATCCTCGTCGTAGCATCTTATTACCTTAGCATAGGATAAACCTTTGTATTCTATTGTCCAAAAATAATAGGCCACGTACGTACTACATTATGTAATATCATAATATATTATATGAGATGGTCCAAAACTTTACAGGCCCACGTATCTAAAATATAATATAGTAAAACATATATCAAAATCAAAACTCCAACTGTTTATCTTGGAGAAATTTCACTGTTATGACCTAATTTATCGTATACTGCGATACATTCGAAAAGAGGAAAAAACAGAGTCTTTGTATAAAGAAATGCGTTGAGATGGTGATACTTTTCAGATGTCAATAAATTTATTTGTGAGATTACTAATTACCAGGTGATTATTATCATAGTCCACAGCCACAAAAACTCTGTAAACTAATTCAGCATTACCTTCGAATTTAAATTCAATTATGTCATTAGGAGGATATTGCCATGAGGTAGCATAATTTCACTTACACCACTCTTTATTACGGAATTAGATGTAGACAATTGATTTGATCAAATTACAGATTCAAGTTTGAAATATGAACCAAGGGTGCACTGCGATTTTCAAATATTTTATATCGTATGATAAACTAACGACATATGTCTTTTGTTCTCCTACAAGATCATTTACTGGTCACCAACACTTTTTATCTCAATAATTATACCAATTTACAATTCATGAGAGTCGAACATGTAACGTATGACTTTGATATTCATTATAGGATCGATTACTTGTCTTTTGGTAAATGGATAAACGTTACAACATATACTCAATATTAAATATATTGAGTATAACGAATATTAAATATCGAGACCTAAAAATATTTGTAAGTACGTTGTGTTTTGGTGTAACAAATAGATAAAATTATTCCATTTATCACCCGTTGCTTCTATTTTTAAGGCCCAAGTCTAAGCCCTTCAGTGGGCTTTCGAGATGACGTGCAAGATCAGGGGTGTGGTATGTGTAAAGTGAGACTACAATATCATATTTGATTTATAAAATACAATTAAATCGATTCATCTTACTAACATTTTTCGACGAGAACTGTTACACAGAGTTTTCCAAATGTTTTTTTACTTGACTAACAGTTCTCGTCACACAGAGTTTTCCAAATGTTTTTTTTACCTGACTAACATCATTTTGCATACTACTATATCGGCCCGAGGGTTTACATAGTGTACACCAATATATAGTGATTGTGAGTTTCGTCATCCTAAAATAAATAAATATGAGACCTTTAACTAGTCTTCACCATAAAATTCTTATATTTTTTTTTAATGAAACGAAATATAAACAAAATCGAAACTCAAATATAAAATTGATGAGAAAAAAGTACTATAATAGAATTATAGTAATTCATTACTCATAATGATATTTTACATTACAATATAATGTGATAAGACAAAAATATGTCATGTTATGCCAATCACGTTGCAAACCTCGAACCTCAACTTATTTATTATCTGGTTTGTAAAGACAAATAAAACACATTACAAATCTGCGGCCCAAACTTCGTAGGGTTGGGATCAAATAGCAGAATATTTCAAAAAAAAAAAAAAAACGATATCGTATTTGAACTTAAATAACGGCGACGACGAAGACAATAATCTAGAAAGGAGGAAACGCAGGAGCAGGGGCCGATAGGAAGTTATGAGAAGTAGGCATGGGTGAATCTGGTCCAGGCGCGACGAATCCCGAGCTTTTGATCTCTACCATTCCACGGCGGGCGTTTGCTCCTTGTTCTATACATAGCTTGGGAAGATAGATGCCTACTTATGGAATGAAATAATTAATATGTATCATTTCAAAAATCACAAAAACTTTTGTGAGACCCGACGAACTCATGAAAAAATATTATTTTTTATATAAAAAATATTACTTTTTACGATAATTATGGATCGGATGGACACTGTAAACTAAAGAAATACATTTAGAGTTGATAGGACTTTATTTTGACCTACATGAAAAAATATATGTGATCGATCATTTTCAACTATTCGGTCTACAATGAAGTTCCAAGTCATACGAATCCTCAACTTATAATGACTTCAAATGCTTACCTTCTCCAGCAGCAAGATTGAAGTGAAGATCGACAACGTTGGGGCATTTTAGATAGCATTCATCCGAGCAAAGCTTGAGCGCGAAACGCGATTCGAGAAAAGAGTCAGACGAGATCCCGAGCGTGTTTCTGTCCAGCCCACACGCATTTACGCATTCATCTGTTTCGATCAAGTTCTTGTATTTGTCGGCCTCGATCTCTGAAGTGCGGCACGTGTACACCTCCTCCCCGCTTCTGCGCACGATCTTCTCCAGCACACATCGCCTCCCGGAGTATGATACGGCAAACGAGCACCAATTTTTATCAAGATTCTCGCACTCCACATTTGCTGACAAGAAAATGAAGTTAATTACAGTTTATTTGGATTCAGTCATGAATTTTTAGATTTCAAAATCTTTTGATTTACTGTAAGCCTGTAAATATTCTTAGTTTTGCATAATTCATATTATGATTGAATTTTAAAAGTCAAATAAGTAATACAATAATTCATAACTGTAATAATACGAAAATACATTGCATCATATTTTAATATTTAACTCTAACAATATATTTCATAAAGCTTTTATGATTATAAAAAATCTACCCCTAAATTTTTTTTAATTACATGGTTGCATGTGGAGTTTTTTCGTTATCAACTATGATCGAACTCAGATATCTCATTTATAGAGATGTTTATATCATTACACTACAAGTGAGCTAAACTTTCCTTGGTTTCTTGATATGACAATTCAAAATATCTCAATCCCACTATTTGCAAATGACGACATTATTTACCTATAGATCTCACAAAACAAATTATATATATGTATGATCAGTTGTTAACTTATCTGTATATGAATTCACATATAATCAATACAAACCACAAATCTGCTTAATAAAGTAATTGGATGATCATTATCTGTTTTTTTATTAAAAAAGCACACTTATTAATCCAAATAATAACTACAACCCATCACAAAACAATTACAAATAACACACACACACACAAAAACAATCATATAAAAAAACCAACTATATAAGCTTACAATATGTGCACAATGGCGCGACTAATAAGTAATTTTAGACAGTGTTCAATTCCCATCATTGTGTAAATTGTTGTAAGCCAAAGAGCGACTCACCTAGAATGCCTTGCACCAAGAAGGCCGATACAAGAGCAAATATAAATGAAGATTTTGAAATCTTTTGTGAAGCCATAAAAGCTTGTTTGATAGACAAATTGGGAGCCTAAAATCACTTGAAGAAGCTTTTTAGCAACAAGACAAGAAATCGATATCAATCCAATGCAAAAAACATTGGCTAGATGGGGACTCATTTATACATGATCAGATAATGGTGTGGAAAAATATACATGGAAACGCTACTTTTTCAATAAGTTTGTGTTAGGGTCAAAACTTTACTATTAGGTCAAAAGTTATAGCTGTTAATGAAGATACAACTTTATTTTTTTATATTTGTATTTAGTACAGAGTGTGCATATTTGAGTGCTAATGGATCAGACCGTTAGATTCATAAGTCTGAGGAGGTGTGCGTCAATGTGCTGATATTGTCTCATCTCTTATAAGTTATAGATATGTATTACCTATTTCCTACCATCGTCCATGTTCCCAGCAGAGACAATATTACGCGTTAAGATCTGACGTCACTCTTTCATGGCGGCCCACCTAACCAACCATATCAAACGCCACAACGTCAGCAACTTGGCATATCAGAAATTTTCGGGAGGTTACTCATCATAGTATTACTCTAACTCATACACGCTTAGCTCAACAGTTTGACACATCCATATAAAATATACATGGAAACTCAATTTTCCAAAAAGTTCGTCCATTGATTTGACCACTATAAGAATAAAAGGGTTTTTTAAGTTAAACCATGAATTTTAAGCTATATATTCTATAACGTACATTTTTATTTAGTTAATTATTAAGATCTATATTACAAAATCTATCCCAATTTCATATTTTAGGTATATGAGAGAATTGTATCTCCCCATTAATAATATGATTAAAATAAAAATAAACAAAATTATCCTTGATATTGCTTTTTTAAGTTCTATAACAAAATTATACAGTTACTTTGAGAACGTTAATATTTACGAATTATTTTTGCTAAAAAGTTATACTATGTACAAACTATTATTATTCATTCCGTGCACAGAAAGCTCAGTAAAATCTATTTCTTGAAATGGATTATCAAATAAAATTACATAAATGGTAAAATTTAATATAATTAGACGTCATAATGCTCACTAATAATTCGATTTTGCAATTTATGCTATGCAACTAATTCTATTTCAAACTTGGGATAGAAAGTGAGAAACTTTTCTATTACTAATATAGTCTTTAAACAATAATGTGCAATTAAAAATAATCTCATAAAAAAGAAATTTTTAACATATATAATACAAATAACTACAACAAATCCTTGATTTAAAAAGAGTGCCGGAAAATAAAAATAAAAATAAAAATAATAATTTTTTTCCACCGATATTAATATATTACGTGTAAAATCAATTTTAAACTTTCCACACCCAACAATCTAGAAAAATCTCAATAATGGTTCAAACAAGACTCTCGCCGTGTACAACGGGCCTTAGAAATTGGAACGTGAAAACAAATTAACTTTGATTTCACTTGGAATTTTAGTTCACAAAAACTTAAATTTGACATAATTTATTTTGTGAGACGANATGAAGGTGATTGAGTTATCTCATAAATAAAAATATGTCTGACCTATTATTTACTCGATTAATTAATGGCATTTACTGTGGAATTAATTAATGTCAGCTTTCCCCGCTGCTAGTTGACTTCATCCCCGATTTAATTTATTCGTCTTCATAAAATTAATTTGGAATTCCATTGTAACCACGAAGAATGTGTGACAATTCAAAGTCCTCATAATTCCTTCCATGTTAGATACTTACAGGATAAAAAACAAAATAGACCAATTTAGAAAAATAGATCTTTTATGAGACAATCTCAAGAATCTTTATTTTTGAGACGAATTAACCCTACCGATATTCACAATAAAAAATAATACTCTTAGCATAAAAAGTAATATTTTTTTATGGATGAACCAAATAAGAGATCCGTCTCACAAAATACGACCCGTGAAACCGTCTCACACAAGTTTTTGTCATTTAGAAGACTATTAGTTACTATTATCCCTCATTATCAATGATGCTCAAGCTTCACCACACATTTGAACTACGCAAACTATCTTTCTTTACGACAAGAAATAAATTAAAACATTATATTTACTTCAAATATTATATTGGAACGCACCGCAAAATGTCATGTTATCGTAAAACTTTCTATACAATTTTGATTGTTTGCTGTGAATCCTACATTCGAAAAAGACAACTGGGGTTAAATGTGATTTTTAATAAAATTTAATTAATCTATACATAATTTTTTACTGAACCCATTATTTATGATGGCTTTATTTTGGTGGTGGTTGGGGGTGGGGGTGGTTCATTTGGTTGTGGTTTTGAAAAACTCAATTAATTTTATTTTTTAATTATGGAGAATTGTGGAATTTATTCAGATAATATATTTCTATTTATGGTATATTTATTTTAACCAATGAGTCGATTAATTTATTGTGAAAACTTATATATTTTTAACTCCAATTATGGTAGAATTCAAGCCAGACATGACAGTGAAATAATAAGGTGAAATCTTTTCATTCGGGTAGAATTAAACTATTGACATGTGAAATAAACGTCAGATATTTTGTCTAGGTCAATAGTTAGGCAGGTAACGGCCGAATGTATTTGTAAAGACAAGTGTTGCCCGAATTATATGTTTGCATTTATTGTACGTCTAAACTCGAAGTCTCCTAGCAAAAAAGTAAACCAAGAAACAGTCGGTAGCGGACTAGACTCCCATTGCCGGTCAATTATTGTGCACCACTAATCGCGCGAAGTCGAAAATAGATCGATAGTCAGTCTATTTAAATAATTTGTCTAAAATAAAGTATACAATTAGGGACGATTTTGGCCCATCTAAAACAATATGGATGAAATCGAGAAAACCCGTAAAGAACAGGGATCAAATTGGGATTTAAGCCTAGGGCTGAAATCTGATTTTGATTATCTATGTTAGAATCGGTTAATATGACTCAAGTGTTTAGTAGGGGTGTTGAATAAACACTTTGACTTTTTGAACTTTTTTCCGAATATGAATTAGTTCTTTGAGGACTGATCCTGAAATCATGTATGTCTATATCGATCAGTTAACTAATAATAGTACGGAATAAATTGAAAGATAAATTGAATATTTTGGTTAGGGTATTGTGATAACGGAATGAATAAAAATAATGCACACGAGGATTTTTATGGATGTTCAGAGACTTCAAATGCTAATATGCCACTCATTCTATCTCAATGATAAAAATTCACTAAAATACTTTGATTAATTACAATGAATCTATAATAATTTATTTCAGTTTGGAGTTAAAAACTGCCAAACTGAAACTCTTAGTTTTTCTTACAAATTTTATCAGTTGATAACTGAATAGCTCGAATGAGTAGCATGAATATTACAAATGTATCAATGAGTTTTGAGCCATGGGTTGCGATTTACAAACTGAATAGAAACTCAAAAGTAGATTGCAACTAACTAAAACTGATTGTTGAGGTTGTTCGTTACTGACGGTTGTTTTTCACTCACTTCTCTCTGTTTTTTTTTTCCACAAACGAACTTCTCAGCTATTTATAGTCTTCGATCGCAACGGTCAGAATGCATTAATTAATGATATCCATTAATTTGAGTCGCCTTTTAGTCCATACAGACAACTTTTTTCTGACAGAGGTACGATGTAACAGACTATTATGCTTCGTCTTTTTTGCTGTGGTACAGAGTGTCAATTTGTCTGCTGAGATTCAAATTGTAGCGGATGACGTGACTAACTTATCAAGAGTAAAACTGGTCGACTGATCAGTTCAACTAGTCTATATCAATTCTAGCTGATGTCCTTTTAGTTTGAACGTTTTGTTTATCAATTCAGTTTGATCGATTCAATTTAGCTATATCAGTTCTGCGATTAATATTTCCAGTTCTGATTTTCAGTTCTGATATCCAATCTATTTGTCAATGTCCGATTCATTAGTTTGAGACTTATTAATACTTATGAGAACTTTAATTTATTTACTTCAGTTCTTGGACCGTTTCAGTCCGATAAATCTTCTTCAGTTCTGAGATCAGTTACGTTTTTTCAGTTCAGTTGCTTGTTCAGTTCATGTCTTCTGTTCGGTTACTGATCAGTTTATGAAACTCTGAAACTTACAAATTCCAACAATCTATATTATTAAATTTCAGTATGACTTATTATTATTATTATTATTATTATTATTATTATTATTATTATTATTTAATCTCCATCATTATTGGAGGCTTCGTTCATTAGGACCTTTCTAACATATTCCAATTCTATACAATTCTCTAATAATTAAATTTCGCAAGTTTGAGAATAATTTAAGTTGTGGAATTCTGCTTCATATTTGGACCCAATTGTTAAATATTTGATGCCACGGAAAGATTTTGGGTTTCACGTTTACAAGTTTTAGTTGGATCGATACGTTCTAAGTCAACTCTCAAATGGGCCTCAACAACTACATGAATTCATTTTTGAACTGGACTGCGTACTTCGATATATGTGCCCATTAATCATTATCGGATCATTGAAATTTTAAAAAAAATCAATATTTATTATAGAATGTAGCTTTTATCGACAAGTAAAAATAGCAAATGAAAAAAAGAAGAAATGTGGGGGAAAACATATATAAAATAATACCATTTACAACTTGGATTTGTACATGGACCACTTCCATGACATACAATTAAATATTGCATCGAGAGACCACTTGAGATGGAGTCAGGAACTACTTTTACAAAAGATGAATCTAAATAACTAAATTTATGGAAATATATGGTACATGAAACATGTACATTGTTAATTCAATAAGTTTTAGATTGCACTTGAATCGATGAATTTGATTCAGAAGAAACAATTCCAAGTATAAATTTCAAATGACACCTATTTTAGGCGTAACTGAAATCCATTACTTGATATGAAATGAATTTCAAATTCACTACAATTCTGTCTATCCGACAAGTCAATGAATTTGAAATCAATGCATCAGAAATACTCATCAATGTAAGTACAACCTTAGTGATATTTAACAATTAACCTAGTTAATTAGGTTGGAGATCAGAGTTCTTAATTAAACATTATGTTCGAATGGAAGAATTAAATATAAATTATTACTGAATTAATTTAAGGATTGATCCAAAGTGATATATATGTATTTCAAATGAAATTAAAGTTGAGATTATTTTGAAATCATGATAACTAATGCATATATCTTAATGACAAAAACTTGTGTGAGACGATCTCACGGGTCGTATTTTGTGAGACAAATATCTTATTTGGGATCATCCATGAAAAAGTATTACTTTTTATGCTAAGATTATTACTTTTTATTGTGAATATCGATAGGGTTGACCCGTCTCACAGATAAAGATTCGTGAGACCGTTTCACAATAGACCTACTCTATTAATATATAGGAGATCTATTCAAAATCTCTCTAATTAAATTCATCGAATTAAACAACCAAAAAATAGATTTGAAATCACGAATTGAGATCCATGTTAAATGACTCAATTCAAAAACACCTTTATATTTTAAAAAATGAATGTGGAAGCATAGCATCAACCCACTACAAAAAAAATCTTATTTAACAACACATCAAAGACAACGGTTTTAACAAAAACCGTTGTTTTTTTACTTTTAACAACGGTTTTAACAAAAATCGTTGTCGTAGTCTAAAAAAATCCGCTCAAAGACAACAGTTTCTTTAAAACCGTTGTCTTTGATATATCTACGACAACGGTTAAAAACCGTTGTCTATGAGCGTTTTTTTTTTGCCTTCGACAACGGTTTTTAAACTGTTGTCGTATAAGCGTTTTTCTTCAAGCTATGACAACGGTTTGTAAAAAACTGTTGTCTTTCAACTGGTTTTTCAACAAATTTTGTTGTCAATATTAGATTTTGCGACGGCCTAAGTAAAATCTGTCGCTAAATTTAGCGACGGTTATACTATACCGTCGCTAATTTAAATATTGCGACGGTTTATGTATACCCGTCGCTAAAATTTGCGACAGTTTTACTTAGCGACGGTTTCTCAAAAACGGTCGCTAAATTTCGCGACAGTTTCTGTATAACCGTCGCTACATTTAGCGACAGTTACTTAAAACCGTCGCCGATGTAGATATAGCGACGATTTCCAAAAACGGTCGCTAAATTTAGCGACGGTTTTTGTATAACCGTCACCGATCTATAATTAGCGACGGTTTATATTTAACCGTCGCTAACTAAAGCGACAGTTCTTATAAAAGCGTCGTTAATTTTAAATCGGCAGTTGAAAAAATAACTGTCGCTAATTGCGACGGTTTAATCAAAACCGTTGCAAACTGTCTATAAATATTCTACCCTACCACTTCACAACACTTAAAATTTTTCTCACTTACACAATTTTCATTTCGTTTTTCTCTTTAAAGATTAATAAATTTTTACCACTTCACAACACTTAAAATTTCTCCCTTACACAATTTTAATTTCGTTTTTTTTAAAGTTTAATAAATTTTTAAAATCAAGAATATAATATTTTCGACTGAAATTTTTTTTATTTTACTGACAAAAATAGCGACGGAAAGCATAAAACACCGTCGCTAATATTAGCGACGAAATTGAATTAATACCGTCGCTAAACTTAGCGACGGGTAACGATGATTTCCGTCGCAAATTTATTTGCGACGGTTGTTTAAAAACCGTCGCAAATTGTAACTACAACTACACTCTAAAACCGTTGTCTTTTAGCGAATTCTTTAATCACATGACCTTTAACAACGGTTTTGTATACCTACGACAACGGTTTTTCACCGTCATCTTTAGACGTCTACGACAACGATTTTTCACCATTGTCTTCGAGCACACCCTTTAACCACAGGGCTTCTAACAACGGTTTTAAAAGGCCTACAACAACGGGAAAAACCGTTGTCGTAGGCCTTTTTTTTTGTAGTGACCCCACTATGGCAAAGTTGGGGGACTAGGGGATGGTGACCACAATCGTCCTCTCCATTTCTCCTCTTTTTTAGATATTCTTTTCGTGAAACAAGAGAGGGATTTCGTCGTCTATCAAACCCTTTTTTTATATACAACGGGGTTGATATTTCCTATCTTATAAACTGCCTACACTACTTCATGTGCCTCAAATTCAAGATTAATTTAAGTGACAGAAATTTAGATGTTTTGTGTGTGTGTGTGTATTTATGTATTGATCTTGATTCTTGTGCTGTTAATAACTACACACATAATACAATATAGTGGCAAAAAAGCATGCTTCAAATATCATGCAGAAATTAAATTGCCACCCAAATCATTGAATAATAAACTAGCCCAAGATTACTTCTGATAATTAATAAGACCAAATGGGCGATTCCAAGATTGTCTTTAATCTCTCTTTCTCAGTTATGATTTCATGCTACAGTCTCGAAAAGAGGGTTCTCCTTTGAAATCAGTTGAATAGAAAGCGCGGATAAGTTCGTAATATAGATATAATATAATTATGAATCATGAGCTTACCTCAAGAACCAGTCTGCTGATACGGCCGGTTCCTGCAGGAAAATGGTGCTGAATGATGAGGAATTCCGAAGGGATCGCATGACCCGAGATGGAAACCCGTACACGAGATCGGATCAATGCGATCCCTTTGGAATTCTCCACCTCGCAGCAAAGTCATGAGTACATGTGGAATTGGAAGGTGTGGATGATTCATGGCCTCTGGTTTGGTCATTTATATCGTGCGAGTGCTGTGGACAAAGGTAGCTTAGATTCAGTAATTTAGAGGTTCATATACATAAACCTTTTGTTAATAAAGGTAAATCACAAGTACGACGTCGTATTGAAGTATATCATCCCGTGATCGTCTCTCAAGTTAATCTAGATACAGTCATATCTTACATACACTCCGAGTGTGCATAACATCTATAATCGGGTGCCATTTTTGCCGTTACACGCGATGGTGAAATCAGAAATATGACTAACTCTAAAATCTTTTAATATTATAAATTGATATACCCAAATTAATATTGTGTCCAGTGGTCCTGCCACTTATTACACGTCAAAATAATTACTTGGGTTATTTTGTAAATTATTAAAATTATTTTTTGATTAATTTAATTATAATTATTTAAATAATTTAACTAATCATATAAGTTAATATTTGGTGCAAAACTTACGCTAACACAGAATTGATGGTCATAGATGGCCTTAAAAAAAATTTCACTGCATATTTCTAAAATGATAAACTTATTAAATAATAATTTTATATTTTTAATCATTATTTATGTCGATATATATACAATATTTATATTTGCTACATTATGTACGGCTGTATGTGGCTAATGATTGATTCATCTTCAATAGTAAAATAATGCGCGTATCCAAATTCAATATATTTAAATTATTTAATGTTTACATTAAATAAAATTACATGCGTGTACGTACGTGTTTGTGGTTATTGATTGACCCCTTGTGATAAGATAAAAGGTAACGATACTCATTAAACTGGATGTTCCTTTCTTGAGACCCGAAACTGACTCAGCACCATTCCTTCCAACTCAGGGTGAACTTGAAATCTTGAACAAAGTGTTAGAAGTGGGTTGGGAGATGTTTCTGACCAGTCCTTCCGATGCTTAGTAAGGGTCGAAAAATATCAATAAAGTAGCTAAGACGTCCCTTAAAGTGAAAGTTGTGAATATCAAATGAAATTATAAAATATAATATTTATAAGAAAATATGTGGAGATCATACATTTGACATAATGATCATATACATATAGCTCACACGTTCTTTCAGTCGAGAGCTCGCCTGCTAAAAGCAAGCTTCTACCCTTGTTAATTTCATTGACCAACTCCTTAACTCATTTTTAGCTCTTTAGCATACTCCACACTCCTTAGCTCATATCTTGCTCCTCATCACACACTCAACTTCTTAGCTCATCCATAGTTCATCATAACCCTCTCAACTCTTTACCTCATCTCTAGCTTCTTTGATCATCCCTAGCTCCGCATCACAACTCACCACACCTCCTAATTACTTGCCACCCCACCTGCCACACCTCTTAGCTAACTTCCACACATGTCACGCCTCACAATTACTGATCTCCTCTATCATTGTCGCCTCCCTTGGCTACTTAACCCACCTTCCAACTCCTAAACCATAAGCACACTTGTTAGCACCTCATCTCCATCTCTTTAGCACACCTATCATGACTTGCACTTACTTAGCCAACCTGCCTCGTCTCAACCACCTACCCTAATGAGTCAATCGACCTTACCATTTAGAGTTGGACTCAAGCCTTGGTTTTTGGCTATGGACTCGAATTGAGCCCGATCATGTGATGAGCTCACTTGTGAGGTAGCACATAATAAACTTGTTAAAAGGCAATCAAGTGCATACCCAAGTAGATGAGATTTGATTATTTTTATGCAAAATTATATTTTTGATTATGTAACTTGTATATTTTTTTTCATGTTATTTATCAATTCACGACATTATTCAACTAATTTTCACAGTTTTCAAATTTTGTTCTTTTTCACGGCCATGTCAGCATTTTCCGATGTCACGTGATTATTTTCCGGGGCCAGATGTCACGTCATCATTTTTCGATGTCACATGATTATTTTCGGTAGCCACATCATCATTTTCCGGTGCCTTTGCATTTTGGTGAAAAATGACTAAATTTGAAAAAATACAAATTAATGTACTAAGACAATGAAAAGATCAAAAATAGAAAATTTTCAAATTATTTCCTTTGCCTTATCTCAATCTTTCATATGAAAATAATGAAATAATATACTAAATTTTAATATTTTGGGTTTAAATTTATATCTTCCATAAAATTTTAACAAAATAATGTTTTAAAATTAAAAATGGAAATTTCAGACTAGATTTAAAAGGAATTAGTTGCGTCCCGAACCCGTAGCGATGCACTAGATGACAAAACCAGACACGCACTGAGACTCTTTAATGAGTTTTTCAAAGGCAGACAAGAGTTGCCATCAAAACAGCTGAGGCCATGGCAAGAAATACGAAAATATGCGGTCCTATCTTTACGAACTAATTTCCGACATATAATTAAATCATATTGATTGTGCATATATTAGAATGTCGTCTCTCTTTTAAATCGTGTATCGATTCTTCGAATCCAACAAAAAGGGTACTGCTTAATTTTGTTCATTTCTTTTTCTCTCACAAGGTTTATTTTTTTTATTTTTATTTTTATTTTTATTTTTATTTTATGTGGACACCATTAACGAACGCCATATAATGTGTTTAATTTTGTATGAGCATATATACTGCTCACTTCTGTAATCACAAGATGACACCCATCTATTGGATGTATAAACATGTATTGGACGTATAATTTAAATATATTATATTTCTCTTCCTGCTCCACACGAAAAATCACTTTATTCTCATATTTTCTTTTATCTCACGCCATTACATATACATACACATACATATACATATACATATACATATACATATACATATACATATACATATACATATAATAAATGATGAAAATCTCATAGAAATTGTTTTTGGCGTGTCAAATAGACATAAAAATATTGTTCCATTAGTGTGTGTCTGTATATTATTATATTATATTATATATATATATCTCATTTTTCTAACCAAAATAATATTATATATAAATGGGTTTATCATTTGTATATTATTTATTATCTCATTTTTCTAAACAAAATAAATGTATAAAATTTAAGTTTTAAACAAAGAAGCCTTAAAATTACAATGTGGGAATGGAAGGCAATGAAGCACAAAAGAGATCAATGTGGTCAATCATCAATTGACGGTTATAGTCTTTTTTGCCAAATTGTTGCGTTTTTTGACAGGATTTTATGCTTAATTTCGATTCAGCTCACTTTTTACAATACAAATAAGTGTAAGTATATGTGAAAAAAATAATATGATATAAGTATACATAATATAATTATATCATACATATGTATTAATATAAATAATAATTAATATACAGTTTAAGCATTATTTAAAAAGTATAAAATAAAATAAAATTATAAAACATGTATTTGAAATTTCAATCTCACCAAGTAACCATATTTCTACAAACCTTATTCTTACCAATGCCTATGTCCACGCGTTGCGTGCCTATACAAACTTTTTTTTAGTTGGTCTCATGGATTCATTCGTGAGACGGATCAACCTGACACATATTTATAGTGAAAAATAACAATTTTAACATACAAAGTAATACTTGTAAGAAAAATGCTAGATGTACATCATATAGTGTACACATTGTCTTACATTAACTTATATTTTTTTATAACTAAATACAAAACTACCCATGAAAAGAAATAAATATCTTATTAGCCAAAGATAGTTTTGTAATTGATAAAGAAAAATGTAAATCAAGATGTACAATAAGATATACATTTAACATTACTCTATTTGTAATACTTTTGACATACAAAGTAATACTTTATCATCATTTGTGTTTGGATCGGAGATATGTCTTACAAAATTAACCTGTGAGACCGTCTGTTAGGAATATTTGCTTTTTTTTAATATAATATTTGTTATTATTTTGGTGTAGTTTTTAATTATTCTTTGGATAACAATCATGCGGCTATATTAAATATGTAATTTATAAATCATGCGTCTATATTTTGTTCGAAAACATGAAAAAGAAAATATCGACCAGATGAAGACGACGACACACCGGACCACGATAAGTGAATATGAGCACATAAATATATATAGAATAATTATTCAAAATTAGTAAAAATAAATTAATTGATTTTGGAAGAGTTGCTTAATCTTCAGCGCAATAAATATTGTGAAGTCATGATAGTGCCCAAATTAAAATGGGTAAAAGCATATGCCTCCACTTGTGACTATTGGTCGGTCGATCAAGTGTTGTTTGCATGAATTGATTGATACTAGTGACTGGTTGCAAGGTCCCTCCTGTCTTCCCTTTATTATATTTAGTTACTATATTCGATCTCAAAGACTGATTATTTATTAATTTTCATCAAAATTAATTTCAAAATAATATTTTCAAAGAAATTACGTACATATATTATATCTTTCATCCAAAGCTACGTACGTAAGAACACGATTGCATATCATGTGAGGAGAGCATCTCATGTCCTAACCCATGCATGCACAATCTTTTGTTGATATGTGCATACACATTGCCTTGTCCCTTTGATACGTTCCACATGGGGCCTCCTTGTTTTCACTTTGCTGCCTAAAACTCAGTGTCGTATCTAGGATTTGTCAACTTTCATGATAATTGCTTATATATCATGTCTTTTATATGTATGTTCTTTTCTGTGGTCACAATGGAACTCCCAGTCTCCATCATCACACCAAGCTGGGAGTACGTACGTAACGATGATTTTTAAATATATATGGGAGGCTGGATATTCAAATTTTAATAACTCTTTAATTAATATGTTTTTTTCTTACAATATAGAAAATAAATAAAAATCATTATTTTNATGCCATATGAATATATCCAATAATATATGCTCTAAATATTTAATAATCAAACCAAAAATAATTAAATGATATAAAAATTAAGAAAACTATATATCAATATTTTGACGTGAAAAAACAAGCTTTAAGAAAAAACTAATTGTTGAAATTTAACTTTAAGATTTATGATTTAACCTAACGGATTTTTAATGATGCTTTTATTCAATTTATATGCCGAGTTGTATTATCAAATTAAATTTTAATTACAATACAAGCACTTGCTACCAAGTCACATGAACTGGCAAATAATTAATTTTGTTACAACTTAATTAGTTCCCGGTGTGAATAGTAAACACCGAAGCCCAAATCGACGATTCGGCGAACTTTAATACAAGTTTCGCTTGGGTGTTGATCGTAACTTCAAATCGTCGAAGCTCGATTCGATTTAGTGAAACAAATTAAGCCAATTGACCATCTGGGTGATGTTCGGGACTCGTATTATTCAAATTAATTTAGGTAAAAAAAATTCATCTTAAGTAATTTTTAATAAATATGTTGACACATAGTTAAATTAGACTATAGATTTTTAACATTTTTTGTAAATATTGTAACACATTTTTTGTTGAGCACGTGAAGTTAGGAGGGAAAAATGGATGGCAATGGGATCCGAACCGTTTGGTGCAGGTATGTACACTATGAGATTAAGTACATTATGAATATTGATCTTAAATTTCCAAATGAATGTAGACACATATTTTTTTCACAAATTATTCAATAACAAATATTATTTCACATCTTATCTATCATTTTAAACAACCATAATTTAGTTTCTTCAATACTTTTCTTGTATGATTTCCGAATCTTTCAATATCTTTTTCATCTTTTTATTTTATGTTTCATGCTTCTTTCTTCCATTAAGCAATCATATCATCATATATAATTCGTATTTCTTTTTCGTCGTCGGATTTGATTTTGATTAATCCCTTTAATGATTGAGTGTTTTTTTCCTATGGTAGCCCAATCATCATGATTTGATCAATGTGTCTAGCAAGGACAATTATTGCACTCCAACAATCCCACTCTCAATAATTATACTTATTGCAATCTATGAGAATCGATCTCATGATACTTTGGCTATGATATATACCAATTGTAGGATCATGCACTTGCCGCTTTATCAAAAGTTATATCTGGTGGTACGATGCAACATTTAACTAAAATCTTTTAAAATCGTAAAACAACTCAAAAATATTTAATTATTACTTAAATCAATTTATTAGAATTTGTCAACATTTAGCTTTGCTTATCATCTACATAACAGTATCAAGAATTTCATAATTTTTTTGATATTGCTTAATATAAAAAATAAATTAAATACATAAAAAATTCTTAAGTTCATAAAAAAATTATTTTATAATAATCTAATGTATTTGTAATAGTATAGGAAAGTTGGAAACATATAATAAAGTTGAAGAGTTCGTAAAATTTATTAGTTATATCTGAAATATTAAACATTTCATTAGAATTTTCAACTTTTAGTCTTTCTGCTTACCATCTATATAAAAATATCAAGAGTTTTACAAGTTTATAGATATTAATTGATGAAAAAAATTTAAACTAAATATATAAAAATTATAAAATTCATAAAAAATAATATAGTGTGTTTATAATAGTATGAAAAAGTGAAAAATATTGTTGAAGAGCTCATAAATTTTATTAGTTATATTTTAAATATTAAAGCAATCATTAAATAAAAATATTATAGTTATTGTGAAATAAAATTGGTGCCATTAATGTGTATTACCAATGACACATTATGATTTAAATTTATCTATGCATATAATATTTTCAACCATGTTAAATAAAAACAATAAGCACAAAAACACCCGCAAACATGAAAAAAAATATATATAAGAAAAAATAGTGCCACAAAAACAAAATGACACATGCACATAAAAAATAGGAATATAAATTAATAATAATCAATGTATATTAATTACCAAATATTAATTAGAGCATCTTAGCTTGTTTGAATTGACTGAATAGGGAACTTGTCTAAAGGGTGCATTCCTGAGAAACGTAGGCTCGGTGCTTCACTCGATAGAAAGCGTAGAAAAATAGGCTCGGTGCTTCACTCGATAGAAAGCGTAGAAAAACAATTTAGAAGATCCAGTAACAGATATGAAAGAAAACAATTGAGTAAATTAGATACATTACCAATATTAATTAGAACATGTGAAATGTCTTAAACTAATGAAAGAAAACATTTGAGTAAATTAGACAAGGGCTTACATCTATGCATGACACCAAGTTTTCTACCTCACACAATGAGAGATACAAGTAGCAAAACCACAATTTAAAAAATAATTAATTAAAATAATAATCTAAGGAAATTATTGAAAACCGCAATCACGAAATAACTCAATTAATATTTTATGTTAAAAAATATTCTTAAAAATAATATTTAACATATTTCAATATCTACATCATACACTTCAATTGGTATAGGCTCTGTATATGTATTATTTTATATTTGTAAAGCCTAGAAAATGGATGCAGGCCTCAAAGCCCAAAGGTAGTCTCACTTCTCGTGTGTTTATCCCTTGTTGATCTGGATTTTTTCTTGTCTAACGCATTTGTTGAAATTTTCACGATATTTTCATCATATAGATCAAATACAAGCACGATCAGAGCCTAAACTTGAACTATTTTGATTATTTTTTGTCAACGATATTTCTAGATGTCACTTCCTCGCTGCAAACATTTCAATGGGTCGGGTAGCGGATCAGACCCATTGCCATTCTATGTGAAGTTAAAGTATTGTCTTGCGGATTTGATAGGCAAAAATAACCAGAAAACTGATAATTGGGAAGTCATCAAAGACAAGGGAATGTGACTTAAACCTACTAAATAAGTTAAATTCTGAATTTACGATCATTGTTGGGAAGTCGCGTTTGGCCTTTTTTTGTTCAAAATTTCTATAAATGGTTTAATGAGATAAATTCGATTAGTATGTAGAGATGTACGTATTCTGAAAATGGACGAGTGTTTAATGCACATGCATGTTTACTCATATAATTATCGTATGAAATGTTCGAGTAATATGTCGATTGAAAGATGTAAAAAAATTGAATCGTTTTCAATATGTAAAGAAAATCGAGAACTTCTTGAATCCGCCCCTGTATCAGATATACTTGCGGCGCGTGGCAAGAAATCCTAAATTGTTAATGGAAGAAGTTCCATGCAAAGAAAGTAATTAAGTGATGGAGATCACGAAGGTCTCTGACTGAGAAACCAGCAGCCATAGCATTCAGGACATTATTAAGAAAGCTCGTAAAAAACCGTGAACCCCTTTAGCTTAGTTTGCAAACAAAATTGGCGATTTTCCTGATTCATCAGTACTTCTAGAAAATGATATCAAGTTCAGTGTCGTAATACTCATGACGAAGATTCAGTAGACTCGTTCCCATGCCTTGACAATTTGTAGGAACTGATTCAGTCACTTGCAATGAGTTGTTTGCGCATAGGTAAAAATAATAAAGTAAAACCACAGCAATTGCTGTTGAATCTGGGTTGCTTGGGTTAACCAGATGTATCACTTGAGATCTTTGCAGATTGAAAATCGTCGCAAAGCTTAATTTTAGTAACCTATTTTATTTTTGAGTTCTCAAAAGAATCTTTTAGTTGTTTTTTGGTGAGTGGCAATTATTATTGTTCAGTACATGGCATATATATAACGGGGCAGTGACTGATTTGTTTCGAATTCTTGAGTTGATTGAACTCTATCAGAAACTGGAAAGAAATCTTAAGGACGAGGTAATAATCCCTCTAGAACACTGTAATAAAAAAGTAGACAAAAAATATTAATCCGATAATTTATTGCATCATCTTTTATGGAAACTGTTTCCAGTATACCTGGTGAACTGTTCTAACTATAACTATGTTTTATCTGCTGCTACCTTGTCAAGGCATCACCAACGCTCAGAAGTTAGCGTGGTATACTTCACTCAGATTTGGGTAATAAAGACCCCAGTGCTGCTCCACTCCTCCAGGTTTCAGGTCTTCGTTAAACATCGCGAAAATGTACGTCTCAACATCCTTTCCAGGCCTCCTTGGTGTCCCTGCTCCTGATGATACATGTTGAATTAAGTTGTTTACATACCTCTGAGCATTCTCTACAGTTGCCTCACTGGATCCATCAGTAGGCCATCCAGTTTCGGAAGCGATAATCTCAACGCCTGTTCCTCCGACCTTCTCCAGTGCAGCATAAGCTGCGTCCACCATAGCATCAAACAGGTTGTAATAGATGAATGGATAATCAGAAACAGGGGAAGCAGTGTCCTGGAAAAGGGCATAGTCCAACGGGACATTGACTGGGTCTCCAGCGCGTGCGAAATAGGGGTATACGTTAAGAAGTAGAGGACTGTTTTTTGATGCTAAGAATGCAACAACTTGAGCCATTACAGGATTAGTTTCAGCCGAGAAGGCGCCCTGCGAGGGAGGATATGATGCTGCTAATACTTGCATGGAGACTGCTGTGCTAACTTGTACGGCTAAGTTGGCTGCAGTCAGGGCCGAGTCGAGGTTCTGCATCGCACCAGGCACATAGGCTGCCAACTCCCCTGGAATCACTTCATTTCCTGCTGATATGCATAAGATATTCACCGATGATTGGTATGGCACCACATTGGTCTCAACCCACGATTGAGCCACGGATAAGTCAGAGGCAAGTGCTTCGAGATCTTCGTTCCTTGTGCCGATGATGACCGATATCCCGGAATCTGTCAAGGCGGTCAGCACATCTGGCCTTGGTTCAAAAACTCTAATCTTTGAGATGCCTCTTGCTCGTAGTTCTGATATAACATCTGCCGGCGCTGGAAGATTGTCCCCTAGTAGTCCATAGTTGATGCCAATAGCTCGGGCACCTTCAGAAAGCAAGTAATTAATTAATAATAACAATTCGAAGGAAATAAAATAAAATAAAATAATATAAATGTAGTAGTAATAGATATAAAATTATTTAATAGATTTTCAATGACAAACCAAAACTAATTTATAATCTCTCTTATGATATATAGATTTTGTGAATATAGCAGTACTTTATCCTTGACATATATAGTACGTACATATACTCATTCATAAAAATATATTATACATTATTAATTATCAATTTTTAATTTTATGTACTATTATTATATAAATATATATAATTTAAAAAATATTACAACATATCAAAATATAATCATAAGCTCGTGATGTAAGAACTCATGGATCGAATTGGAGCTGAGCCTACTCGAAAATCTGTTCGACTCGACAGGCTTAGAATCAAGCTCGATTCGTCTCACACTCGACCTCAAGTTACGTCTCGTCTTCTTTCTTACGTACCTGGATGAATGCTGAACAAGAAACTGACGACGAACAAAATTGCGTGAATCTGCTCCATGATAATAGACCCCCTGTAAAAAAAATTAGCCTAAAGTATATAAAAAAATAATATATTTCAAATTGTGGCCAGAAACTTGAACTTGGATGTTGTGTTTGGTACCATGACAGATTGGTAATTTATATATAGTAGATTTGGAAATAATTCTTGCAATTATTATTGGCATGCATGTTATAAATTTATTTTGATATTAATTAAGATGCGTGCGTAGATAATTACTATATTCATGACGACATATTAATCACCCAAAGGGATCAAAAAAAGAGATAAAGATCGAAGAAGGAAAAAGAATATAAAAGCATGCAGATTAAGGAAATAATTATATGATTAATGGTTGATATGGTGTCGTAATTATAATCTGATATATGGTAAAGATCCAGAGAAAAGTTCGACTGGATTTTGAAAAACATTATTAGTCAGCATATATAAATTTAGTAGCTAAATATCTTATATTAGGTAATAATACTATGTTTGGAAACAAAGATTTGGATGGATTTTGATTTGCAAGTTCTGATTTTAAGTTAGTTGGATTTTAAAAATAGAATTGGATTTGGAGGGATTCACAGAATTTGACATGCGTATAAACAAATCTTCACAAAACTGGTCAGATTTGATGTGATTTGGATTTGAATAAATATTAAAAAATATACATAACAAATATTTGTCATTCTTATACTTTCACCATCTTTATATGTTTCACACCATCTCTCTAACTCGTTGTTTCCTCCACTTGTCATGCTGCAAAGTTTGCTTCATGTATTTTGAATAATTGACTTAAGTGCGCATTTGAAAGTTGCGCATGAATCATAGTTGTAATAAAGATTAAACAATTTTTTATTCAATAATAATTTGTATTTTTATTTATAAAATCAGGATGTGGTTAAATATTTAATTTTGAAATAATTTATTTCGCAAAATTTAAATTCGAATATTTAGATATTATATTTGATTATTTTTTTAATAATTTATTTTATGTTCATTAATAATAGCTAATTAATTAAATAAGAGTTTATGTAGTTCGTGCAATACAAATATATAGTTGAAATTGTATAGGGAAATATATGATAATATTAATTTTAAATTTTTTTTGTTTTTTAATAATGTGAATAATATGTTTTAAAAAATGATTTATATAAGAAATCATAAAAGTTATTTTAGTAAAATTTAAAATTTTCAAAGTTAAATCCTGTTTTTTCCAAATAAGAAATGAATTTCTAAATATTATTATTAGATTTCAAACCAAATACTAAATAGAATTCTAAATCAATAGATTTTCAAATCTAGTTCCAAATCTTCTCTATCGGGCTATACGCATAAAGTTGATCGAACATAAAACTTGGGAATATTTCACCCTATATGTGGGGGCAGTGCCTCATGTGTAGATCCACGGTCCAGAATTAGCCACAAGTATTTGGGGTCCACTTTTCTTTTTAACATCATAAATATGGCTGAATCTGGACCATCCAAATCTTGTTGGACAGGTAGGATAAAGTTCCTAAAACTTGGGCTAGTTTTTGGTAAAATCCATGTTTATAAAAAGCATTTTACCTGACTAAACTTAAACTGTCCCCTTCAAAACATATCGGAAAGCAAAGACTCGGATTTTTATAGGAAAAGAAAAAAGGTCAAATCATTTCTAAGGACACAATCGTCCCTTTCAAAAGATATATTTTTTAAAACCAAACCATGCATCGAGTTTCGCCCTGCTAATTTTTAGGACGACTTTTCCTGTGGTCACTTCCAAAGTAAATCAGATGCGATTAGCCCAGTTTGAATGTTTGGCCCTCCCACACTTAAATCATGTTTGTCTTCAAACATAAAAGAGTTTGATTCATAATTTCGACTCTTTATCTTCTTTTCGCTTTCTCTACTTATCCGTAAATTTTTTTCATACATCAAAACAGTTTAGTTGTTGATGATCTAACAAATTTACATCATGAACAATCGCTTCCATCAGAATGCACAGAAATTAAAATGCATGAGATCCAAACACTTCTCACAAGATTCGCTCATTTCACTCATAAATGTCTTTATATGTATTAAAAAAAACTCTCATGTCAAAACACTAAAGATTTTTCACCATAAGTTTGCAAATATATCACATCCTTCCACCAAATGAATGAATTAAAAATGCACAAACAAGAGCTGTAAATGGGTTGTAGCATGGCTAGAGGTAAGGTAAAAAATAGGTAATAACCAGTTTATGTAAATGAAGAATCACACACTATTCACTAAAAAATTGCATCCAGGTAACATCTTCAATCTCATTATAACATCAAATAATACAGTAGTAACATTTTTTTTCTTTTTTCAATTTTTTTGTTTTTGTTTTCTTTCTTCTTTTTTCTCTTTTTTTTGATCCATTTTATGTTTTGAGACAATGACTTCGAGCTTGAATCAGTCAATCTCAACAATTTTCACTTTCTTGGCTCAAAGTGATGTTCAATGCGAAAAGTTTATATGATTATCTAATTCAAGGTTCAAAAAGAGGAATAACCAACAAAAGAGATTCATCATGGCTTGTAATGTGACTATTTTTCAAGGAAAAGGCTCAGGCTCGAACTTGGCTCACTATGGGTCTATGAATCCGGGTAGGCTCAAAGAAAGACACTGATGATGCGAAAGAAAATGGTTTGAACCTAATGCCGTTATTATTGTTTATGCCTCTAATCCACCACAAGATGTTAACAATAATCCACCACAAGATGTTAACAATGACATGTATAAGTGTATAACAATGCAAGTTCTAGAAAAATCAACAATACATTACCAACACACAATCAAAAAAAAGGATCATTATATAATGAGTGCTCATAGGCTCGAAGCTGAACAAGGAGTGATGGTATATGTGCTACACCCCACACACTTGTCATTTCAACCCATCATCAAGAGAAACTACCCATAAATACATTAGTAAGAATGCAAAATCAGTTGGCATGCAAAGAAAACATAAATTTTTTCTAGACTCGCATCAGAAGCATTGAGGATTCAAAAGGGAGAAGTAACAAATAAACATTAGATGAACCTAAAACACTACAAAAAATTGAATACTAGAATTCAAGCTATATATCCATTCCTCTCCCACACCTAAATCTGACGTTGTTCTCAATGACTCTGAAAATAAAATGTTCAACGAAAGCAATAAAAACAAAAGGAAATTAGATAACTGCCCTGAAAATGTTGAGCATCGTAGAAAAAAATGTTATCTACTGCTAGTGGTGACAGCCCAATGTGAGGGTGATGGACGGTGGTGCGTAGACAGTATCACTACAGGATTGTGGTGATGCGCTGGTGGGATGTGCTGTGAATTGTGCTGATCGTCGTTGGTTGCTACATGGGCAATTTTTCAATTTCAGAATATGTTTTCTTTCAAGACGTGCTCACGTCCTGATTGAAATTATCTTCTGTATAGAGCATGTCAAAAATTATATCTAATACCAAAAAAAATTTAAAATAAAACACAATTAAAATAAAAGAAAAAATAAAAATTTGGGTTGCATCCCAAAAGCTCTTGATTTTTTGTCGTCATCTTGACCCTCAGAATCACTCATCGTAGAGCAGATGACGCCCAAGGTAGGTGTCATATGACACCACATATAGGTCTTGGTTCCATATGCCCTCAAGCATGGCTTGATGTATACAATATAAGCTTGTCTTCTCAACAAAACGTGACTTTAAATAATGGGCATGAGATGAGAGTATCAGTGTTGGCTCTTGAAGAACAAAATCTATTAATGTCGTCAATGGAGAATGACAAGGATCCGATAGATATGTGTATGATAATCCTATCGATGAGCTCAAATCGATAGTCATATCTGAGCTTGTTCATCTCTCAAGTTCATTGATGGCTCATCCTCGTATGATATTTCATCTAGAATTTCTTCAGACCGAGGCTCGTGAATAGCTTCCTCATTCAATGCCACACGTTTGTTTACCATATCATTCAGTCGATTTATGATTAAATCAAGACTATATCCCTCATCTTTTTATGCTCGAAAGATCAGTCTGTAAAATATGGGTTCTAAATTTCTTGTTGGTATTGGTAGCTCCAACTCTGCTGTGAATGATCCCAATACTGGTGGTAGTTAAAGTCCGTTATGTCATCGAGCAAATATATCACACCGTCTTCATCTCGACTAAGTAGTAGACTATCAGTTGTCAGTGTCCCATTAAATACACATCTCCGTGTCAATGCATCCAAACCTTTAAGGAAAAGTCGAATATTAAAACAATTAGAAAAATCATTATTCCTGAATGTTGTCGTTAAATTATTTGAATCCCCCCATGCTGCGTAAAATGACTGTCCATTTTGTTGTGCAAAACTTATGAATACTTGTCGATGAAACATCTCAAAATATTTCACAACAAGAAAATTTCTCAAATTCTTCTTCTTTTGATGAATCACATGTACGAGAAGAACAAGACATAAAAAAGAAAATAAAAATAACAAAACTCGAAAAAAAATAACCTTGCACAGTTCCTCGGCAATGGCGCTAAAATTTGATCTGATGTCATTGAGTCACCAAACTTAAATTTCTATTCTCTAAATAAAATATGAGTGTAATGGTGAGTAGAGTCAAATCCACAGAGAACGAGAGATTTGTTTCTTTCGTCGAGAAAAGACAATAAAAAAGAGGTGTTTATTTGATTATAAATAAATAAAATACTACAACTAATTTAGCATGCAAGAAGAAATAAAAAACCTAGAAGAATAACTATGAAACGTAAAATTTAAGATTATCGAACTTTAATTCAAGGGGTTTTCACTATTCAATTGTATCACTGATCACCGACTAACATATTATTTATTCATCCAGTTACAAGCAATTAACCTTAGAATTACAGGGATAGCCGCTAAAATCCTAGCGTTTTTCTAATTTAATTGACCAAACCCGGCATCCAGTCAAAATTTATCAGTAATCAACTGGGTACGATAGCATTTCATATTAGTAAAATATAGCATTTTCGTTTTGTGAAAACAGTTAATCCTAAAAGCTAACAATCAAGATAACTGCAATTGATAGATCCAGTTTCGTTGATTTATTTAGATTAAATATGCTATAATAGCACAACACACATAATCTATCGCTGCTAATGTACCAATTGTATATGAAAATTACGGATCACTGAATTCATGGATAACAGTAGAAAATTATGTATCAAATTAAATTGTCAGGTTAATCAACATACAACATTCATAGAATTAAATATAAATCAACAAATACTTGAACAAAACAAGAATATTAAATTAAAGTGCAAAACCTCAAAGTGATAAAACTGAAATAGTAAAAATATCTTTTGAATCAGATATATAAATTAGCTTAGAATTGTTTGGAGAAAGAATGAAAAATTCCTAAGCCTCCTTGTGTTTTACGTTGAAGAGAGTAGAATTCTTCTATATATTTTTTGTGCCTCCTTGCTGTTCACGTGTAGATGATTGAATGAGTCTAAGTGAAAAGCCCATTAACCAAAAGAAAACCTAATGTATAAAATATCTCAACCAAAAAATATAAAGTTTTTATGGAATAAAATTCTAACTAGTTTTTTTTCTCCTAGAAAAAAATTCTATCTCCAAGAATTATCTTTAAGCCAAACATCATAATTAGGACTCTAAAATTTGGTATAATGTTCACAAATTTCGAGATTCACTCCTTGAAATTCTATCGGTTTTAGTTTCATATACAGCAGAAGAACAGTCACAAGACGTGTTCACGCCTTGTTCCTGGACTTCTTCTGTTTTTGTCTTTCTTTCACAACTTTATCTTGACAACTTCGAATGTGATAAAAATCACCTCTTTAGCTCAAGTTTGCTCCAAGACAATAAAATTTCTTCCTACAACAAAATAACACCAAATTGTATCAATTTAGCACGTCGGAAGAGACAACAATGAGAAATAAGACAATAAAAATACAAACTATTACGAGCCTATCAGGCTCACTAAAATTGGGTCCTAAATTTGATTAATTAGTTAGACCCAACATTAGAATCATTAAATCAATCAAGCTCAATAGATTCATGCCTATTAAGGATAAAGATCAGGAGACTTTTAATCAATTTATAAATAGGCCATTTCCTCTCATTTTGAAGGAAAGTTCTCATTTTGCATCTCAAACACTCATGCTTTATTGGAAGAATTTTATCCGATGATCACTGACTTAAACGTTACAGAGTTTTCACCGAGTAACCCCTCGATATCTCTAACGTTTGTTCGTGACATATGTACCGACCTGCAAAACTTGTTTTTTGAGAATGGTTGGATTGTAGCTGGCTATCCGGATTGGCTGACTTCCAAAAATATTGGCTTATCATCTCGATTCTCTCATTTTAAGCAACATTTTTTTGACAGCATCATTTAAGTTATCAGTAAATTTGAAAAAAAAATACATAAATGCACTTTTGATTTAAAATTCAATACCTAAGTAATTTTTTTTTCAAATCAATACCTGACAATATTACAAATTTAATTTTAACTCCCTACAAAGATAAATTTAAATTTTTTCTCATATATTATTTAAATAAATATATAATTTTTTCAACCAAAATAATTGTGTCTTCTCCATCAACCAAATTAGTACATATTATGGGGTTTCAAGTAATATTAAGTGACTTTTAATGGTGTCATTTGTGAAGTTAAAATGTAATACTTAAATTGATACAAAGAATTTGTGAAGTTAAAATGTAATACTTAAATTGATACAAAGAATATCTAATTTGAATTTACAAATATTTGATTTTACTCTCTAAATACGCATATCCAATTATTTAAGGATGTCAAAATATAGTTTGAAGTTGATATTGAGTGGCATTGATGATAAAATTCGTGAAGTAAAAATGTGATATCTAAATTAATGAAAATAATATATAATTCGAGTCTACAAATACTTGATTTTATTTTACCCTTTAAATACTCAAACATAAAAGAGTTTGATTCATAATTTCGACTCTTTATCTTCTTTTCGCTTTCTCTACTTATCCGTAAATTTTTTTCATACATCAAAACAATTTAATTGTTGAGGATCTGACATATCAACATCATGAACAATCTCTTCCATCAGAATGCACAGAAATTAAAATGCATGAGGTCCAAACACTTCCCACAAGATTTGCTCATTTCACTCATAAATGTCTTTATATGTATTAAAAAAACTCTCATGTCAAAACACTAAAGATTTTTTCACCATAAGTTTGCAAATATATCACATCCTTCCACCAAATGAATGAATTAAAAATGCACAAACAAGAGCTGTAAATGCGTTGTAGCGTGGCTAAAGGTAAGGTAGGAAAAAGGTAATAACGAGTTTATGTAAATGAAAAAATCACACTTTTCACTAAAAAATTGCATCCAAGTAACATCTTCAATCTCATTATAACATCAAATAATGAAGTAGTAACATTTTTTTTTCTTTTTTCAATTTTTTTGTTTTTGTTTTCTTTCTTCTTTTTTCTCTTTTTTTTGATCCATAATATGTTTTGAGACAATGACTTCGAGCTTGAATCAGTCAATCTCAACAATTTGCACTTTCTTGGCTCAAAGTGATGTTGAATGCGAAAAGTTTATATGATTATTTAATTCAAAGTTCAAAAAGAGGAATAACCAACAAAAGGGATTCATCATGGCTTGTAATCTGACTATTTTTCAAGGAAAAGGCTCAGGCGTGAACTTGTCTCACTAGGGGTCTATGAATCCGGGTAGGCTCAAAGAAGGACACTGATGATGCGAAAGAAAATGGTTTGAACCTAATGTCGTTATTATTGTTTATGCCTCTAATCCACCACAAGATGCTAACAATAATCCACCATAAGATGTTAACAATGACATGTATAACAATGCAAGTTCTAGAAAAATCAACAATACATTACCAACACACAATAAAAAAAAGAGAGCATTATATAATGATTGCTCATAGGCTCGAAGCTGAACAAAGGGTGATTGTATATGTGCTACACCATACACACTTGTCATTTCAACCCATCATCAAGAGAAATTACCCATAAATATAGTAGTAAGAATGCAAAATCAATTGGCATGCAAAGAAAACATAAACTTTTTTTAGACTCGCATCAGAAGCATTCAGAATTCAAAAGGGTAAAGTAACAAATAAACATTAGATGAACCTAAAACACTACAAAAAATTGAAGACTTAAATTCAAGCTATATATCTCCTCCCACACCTATATCTAACGTTGTCTTCAATGACTCTGAAAAGAAAATGTTCAACGAAAGCAATAAAAACAAAAGGAAATTAGATAACTGCCCTGAAAATGTTGAACATCATAGAAAAAAATGTTATCTACTGCTGCAATGGTGACAGCCCAATGTGAGGGTGGTGGACGGTGGTGCGTAGACAATATCACTACAGGATTGTGGTGATGCGCTGGTGGGATGTGCTGTGAATTGTGCTGATGGTCACTGGTTGCTACATGGGCAATTTTTCAATTTCAGAATATGTTTTCTTTCAAGGCGTGCCCATGTCCTGATTGAAATTATCTTCTGCATAGAGCATGTCAAAAATTATATCTAATTCCAAAAAAAAAATTAAAATAAAACACAATTAAAATAAAAGAAAAAATAAAAATTTGGGTTGCATCCCAAAAGCTCTTGATTTTTTGTAGTCATCTTGACCCTCAAAATCACTCATCGTAGAGCGGATGACACCCAAATTAGGTGTCATATGACACCACATATGGGTCTTGGTTCCATATGCCCTCAAGCATAACTTGATGTATACAATATAAGCTCGTCTTCTCAACAAAACATGACTTTAAATAATGGTCATGAGATGAGAGTATCAGTGTTGGCTCTTGAAGAACAAAATCTATTAAGGTCGTCAATGGAAATGACAAGGATCCGATAGATATGTATATGATAATCCTATCGATGAGCTCAAATCGATAGTCATATGAGCTTGTTCACCCATGAATAGCTTCCTCATTCAATGCCACACGTTTGTTTACCACATCATTCAGCCGATTTATGATTAAATCAAGACTAGATCCCTCATCTTTTTTGTGCTCGAAAGGTCAGTATGTAAAATCTGGGTTCTAAATTTTCTTGGTGGTGTTGGTAGCTCCAACTCTGCAGTGAATGATCTCAATACTGGTGGTAGTCAAAGTCCGCTATGTCATCGAGCAAATATATAACACCGTCTTCATCTCGACTAAGTAATAGTCTATCAGTTGTCAGTGTTCCATTAAATACACATCTCCGTGTCAATGCATCCAAACCTTTAAGGAAAAGTCGAATATTAAAACAATTAGAAAAATCATTATTCCTGAATGTTGTCGTTAAATTATTTGAATCCCCCCATGCTGCGTAAAATGACTCTCCATTTTTTTGTGCAAAACTTATGAATACTTATCGATGAAACATTTCAAAATATTTCACAACAAAAAAATTTCTCAAAATCTTCTTCTTTTAATGAATCACCTGTACGAGAAGAACAAGACATAAAAAAAATAAAAATAACAAAACTCGAAAAAAATAACCTTTCACGATTCCCCGGCAATGGCGCTAAAATTTGATATGTTGTCATTGAGTCACCAAACTTAAATTTCTATTATCTAAATAAAATATGAGTGTAATGGTGAGTAGAGTCAAATCCACAGAGAACGGGAGATTTATTTCTTTCGTCGAGAAAAGACAATAAAAAAGAGGTATTTATTTGATTATAAATAAATAAAATACTATAACTAATTTAGCATGCAAAAAGATATAAACAATCTAGAAGAATAACTATGAAACGTAAAATTTAAGATTATCAAACTCTAATTCAAAGGATTTTCACTATTCAGTTGTATCACTGATCACCGGCTAACTTATTATTTATTCATCCAGTCACAAGCAATTAACCTTATAATTATAGTGATAGCCGCTAAAATCCTAGCGTTTTCCTAATTTAATTGACCAAACCCAGCATCCAGTCAAAATTTATCAGTGATCAACTGGGTACGATAGCATTTCATATTAGTAAAATATAGCATTTTCGTTTTGTGAAAACAGTTAATCCTAAAAGCTAACAACCGAGATAACCGCAATTGATAGATCCCGTTTCGTTGATTTATTTAGATTAAATATGCTATAATAGAACAACACACATAATCTATCGCTGCGAATGTACCAATTGTTTATGAAAATTACGGATCACTGAATTCATAGATAACAATATAAAATTATGTATCGAATAAAATTGTCAGGTTAATCAACATACAACATTCATAGAATTAAATATAAATCAACAAATACTTGAACAAAACAAGAATATTAAATTAAAGTATAAAACCTCAAAGTGATAAACTAAAATAGTAAAAATATCTCTTGAATCAGAAATATAAATTAGCTTAGAATTGTTTGGAGAAAGAATGAAAAATTCCTAAGCCTCATTGTGTTTCACGTTGAAGAGAGTAGAATTCTTCTATATATTTTTTTGTGCCTCCTTGCTTTTCACGTGTAGATGATTGAACGAGTACAAGTGAAAAGCCCATTAACCAAAAGAAAACCTAATGTATAAAATATATCAACCAAAGAATATAGAGTTTTTATGGAATAAAACTCTGACTAGTTTTTTTTTCTCCTAGAAAAAAATTCTCTCTCCAAGAATTATCTTTAAGCCAAACACCATAATTAGGACTCTAAAATTTGGTATAATGTTCACAAATTCGAGATTCACTCCTTGAAATTCTATCAGTTTTAGTTTCATATACAACAGAAGAACAGTCACAAGGTGTGTTCACGCCTTGTTCCTGGACTACATCTGTTTTTGTCTTTCTTTCACAACTTTATCTTGACAACTTCAAATGTGATAAAAATCACCTCTTTAGCTCAAGTTTGCTCCAAGACAATAAAATTTCTTCCTACAACAAAATAACACCAAATTGTATCAATTTAGCACGTCGGAAGAGACAACAATGAGAAATAAGACAATAAAAATACAAACTATTACGAGCCTATCAGGCTCACTAAAATTGGGTCCTAAATTTGATTAATTAGTTAGACCCAACATTAGAATCATTAAATCAATCAAGCTCAATAGATTCATGCCTATTAAGGATAAAGATCAGGAGACTTTTAATCAATTTATAAATAGGCCATTTCCTCTCATTTTGAAGGAAAGTTCTCATTTTGCATCTCAAACACTCATGCTTTATTGGAAGAATTTTATCCGATGATCACTGACTTAAACGTTACAGAGTTTTCACCGAGTAACCCCTCGATATCTCTAACGTTTGTTCGTGACATATGTACCGACCTGCAAAACTTGTTTTTTGAGAATGGTTGGATTGTAGTTGGCTATCGGGACTGGCTGACTTCCAAAAATATTGGCTTATCATCTCGATTCTCTCATTTTAAGCAACATTTTTTGACATCATCATCTATGTTATCAGTAAATTTGAAAAAAATACATAAATGCACTTTTGATTTAAAATTCAATACCTAAGTAAATTTTTTTAAAATCAATACCTGACAATATTACAAATTTAATTTTAAATACCTACAAAGATAAATTTACATTTTTTCTAATATATTATTTAAAGAAATATATAATTTTTTCAACCAAAATAATTGTGTCTTCTCCATCAACCAAATTAGTACCTATTATGGGGTTTCAAGTAATATTGAGTGACTTTTGATGGTGTCATTTGTGAAGTTAAAATGTGATACTTAAATTGATACAAAGAATATCTAATTTGAATTTACAAATATTTGATTTTACTCTCTAAATACGCATATCCAATTATTTAAGGATGTCAAAATATAGTTTGAAGTTGATATTGAGTGTCATTGATGATAAAATTCGTGAAGTAAAAATATGATATCTAAATTAATAAAAATAATATATAATTCGAGTTTACAAATACTTGATTTTATTTTACCCTTTAAATACTCAAATTCGATTCTTTGAAGATGTTAGAATATATAGTTTGAAGTTAATATTGAGTATCATTTTATGATGAGATTAGTGAATTAAAAATGTGGTACCTAAATTGGTACAAATAGTACATAATTCGATTCACATATACTCGATTTTACAATTTTAAGTCTTATTTTTGATTATTTTGCGATGTAAAAAAAATATAATTTTAAGTAATATTGAGTGACTAGATGGATAAGACACAATTATTTTTGTGGAGAAAATTATATATTTATTTAAATAACGAAAAGACAAAAATGTAAATTTGTCTTTATAGAGAGTTAAAACTAAGTTTGTAGTATTGTCAGGTATTGATTAATAAAAAAATTTGCCTAAATACTATATCTTAAATAAAAAAAATATACATACACAAATGTTTTTTTAAAAAATTTACCTTTACGTTATCCTCCGAATATTGGGGAAGTTGGTGAAAAATCCACAATCAAAATATTTCTTTGGGTTCACTCCCTACTCACAAAATTGTGGTACTATGTCATACAAAATATGGTACACTTCATTTGGAAATGTGGTACTAAAAAAATATCCAGAAACTGAACAGAAAAAAAAATCGACGACTGGAGACTGAAATCTAATTTACCGCCGAATATTTAGCCGTCCAAAAACCTAGAGCAGCCTAGAGCCCCCAATTTGCAAACGTGTGCCATTCTGTCCGTAGAATAAGTCAAATCCACATTATTTTATCATTATTCATTGTTCCTCTCATCCAACTTACATGAATATCATATGTGATTTCTTTTTTGGGGAACCGACACATCAACTCTTCTAACCGTCTGTCCTGAATTCGTTTTTTCTAGATTAACCATTTTTAGATTCTTGTTTTTGTTTAAATCTGATAATATAAAACCTTATATTTTTACATATATATTGTATGTATATAAGCGTGAGATAATAATTTTTTGACAAAAACTTGTATGAAACGGTTTCACGGGTCGTATTTTTTGAGATAGATATCTTATTTAGGTCATCCATAAAAAAATATTACTTTTATGATAAGAGTATTACTTTTTATTGTGAATATCGGTAGGGTTGGCCCGTCTCACAGATAAAGATTCGTGAGACTATCTCACAAGAGACCTACTCTAATTATTTAGTACATAAAACAGAAGGATAAGATAATTGAGAGACAGTAGTAGGACCAAAATAAAAAATATGCAAGTTATCATACCAAAAAACATAATTTTTTCCAAAAAAAAAAATTTGTGTAATAATTATATATTATTTACCTGTATAGATGTAGAACAAAATAGAGAAACTCCATAATATAGATTATAATTTATAAACTTCTCATTTTTTGTTTTTTTGAAATTTATACGACAAATTAATTTTGGAAGTATAAACCATTCCGTCCAAAGGCAAGAAGTATGGAATTTGGTTGAGTACATTTAATTTATTTTTTCCCCGGGTCAACATTTCATATATGAAATGGAAATTCACCCAAATCTTGGATGCCTTGGTAGTAAAATTTTTGTGAAGCTTTCACATACACGACAGTCGTTAAATGAACAGCAAATACATAAGAAGTTTAGCCTGAAAATTAATAATTTATAAAACTACAAACTATCGTTACATTAATAAAACCGCAACGATTATAACAATACAACTTTAATATTTTAAAGCGACACTACATGAGTGTACGTAAAATTTAAGCTACATCATCCCTTACCTCACTTAGCAGTCAGGGTCATTTTCATGGCACTTAAGAAGGATATATATTGATTATATTCACGTGCGTACGGAAGCTCTCGTCTGGTTTAATTTGATATTAATTGCCAGCTTTTTAGTCATATGTTTATATCATGGAACCGGCCAGAATGTGGTTCCATTTTCGGTAAAGAAAATAAATTATGGTAATCAATAAACATATACATCTCCACTATATGAAAATTGTATTAATCATCTTAACAAATTAATTATAAAATGCTTAATGAATTTTATGTTGATTCATAAAACGTATAAATTTTGTGCCTAGTACGGCACGTTTTAACTTATTACACCCCAATTCTATTCTAACTTCGTATGCTTACACTATGCATCAGTTCAGAATTTAACACCGTCGTGTTTGATAAATCTAACTAGCTAATATTTCACATATTGTATGCATTGTCAACAATTAAGGCAAATTAGCACACAAATCAACAGTCTGAAAACAAGGTTTTAATACTATTCAAAGAAATTTATGTAACATTGAATATTATTAATGTGCTAAGAAAATGACACCTCCAATTATAGTATTGAAACACACAATCGAAACGTGAAAGATATGTGGGTTAGTCTAAGTTCCACTTTACGTAATTCTCCTCATATTTCAATTTCTTTAGATCATGTGAATCTCTAGTATATAATTTAATAAAAATTGACATTATATATTGATAATCCAAAAATCAAAATTTAAACGCATTTAAAAAAAAAACTTCAAATGTACCTTGCATTGAAAAATCAAAGATAGGCTCTCACATGTGTTAAATTCAACTATGGGAGAGTAACTGGGATATTAGAATCTATTTCTACATTTGTTTTAATAATAATAATAAAAAATTACTTTTCGATAAGTCAAAAGATCAGCTGAATATAAAATTTAATTTATTACATCTACAAATTTGTTGTTAAAAGGATGCTCTGAGATAAATAAAACAATTGTAAAGTGGTTACTTTTGTGAAAGTCGAAACTTTTGACCTATTTTGGAAATCAAGGGGAAAACTTGTATTTATATTTTAGAATTTTTTTTGGGAAGGATTTTAGAGTATTATTTAATTTGTATAATAGTTAAAATACTCATTTGTACGTGTTATTCCGATTTTTCCCCATGGAATTGGTTAAATATGTATGACACACGCATGTATAAACAATTCGATCCTAACATTAGGGCAATGTTCTAAAGATGAATCCAATAACATACAATGAGCCACACTCGAGATAACTTATTTAAGGAATATAAATAGACAGGAAAACGATTTTTCGTATGAGATCATATGTATTAGAAAACACGATAAAATCACTATTAGATGAACACTAGGGCATTTTCTTAAGTGTAAAATCGAATAAATCGATATTTAAATCAAAAAATTAAGCTAATAGAGAAACTTATAACGAAAAGGTACTTATATGTTATAAATGATATTTTAGAAAATTGAAAGGAAAAAAACCTTCAAAAGCCCAAATTTTATTATTATTCATAATAATATGATAGAGTAACATGATATTATATACAAAAACTTTATGAGTTCATCTTCTTGATCGATTTTTTGAGATGATCGGTTCGATCCGTCTCACGAATATAAATCCGTGAAACCATCCAATATAAGACCTATACGATATTGTAATAGCACATATTAATACTATATAACATAGGCAAAAATTTGTGTAAGACGGTCTCACGGGTCGTATTTTGTGAGACGGATATCTTATTTAGGTCATCCATTAAAAAATATTACTTTTTATGCTAAGAGTATTACTTTTTATTGTGAATATCGGTAGGGTTGACCCGTTTCACAGATAAAGATTCGAGAGATCGTCTCAAAAAGACCTACCTATTCATATGCATATATACATTCTATAATTTATTAGTTATTAATTATCAATAATTATATTTCACCTCATATCCAACAACGTACATATGTAAAGCTATTGGGAAAAAAAAGGTAGGTCTACTAAGGACAATTAGACTTAATTTAATCATTTTGTCCACGCGGGGTCGTAAGATATCTTTATAAATTTAAAATTCTCCCTATACGCAGACATTTAAGCTATGTTTTCGTAACAATTACAACCCCCAACATGAATTTTTTAATTTCAAAATATGATCAACTAATTTTTAATTTTTTTTACGTTTAGAATTACCAATTATATTTAAATTAAAGGTAAATTTCCTATAAATCCCTAAAACCAAACAAAATTAAGTAGTTCATCAGTCCCCATGTTTTAGCTCGCTCCGTGACACAACTTGTTTCTTTTTTAGCTCCCCGATTGCTTTAAAAATACCAAATAAACCTTTATTTTATTTTTAACCCCTAAAATCCCCATGTTTTAAAAATATCTCATAATTTACTGTGTGTAAATGAGAAAATAATGAAAAAAATTCAATAAAGTAAAAAATTTAAAATAAACAATTTGATTGGGATTAAATACGTAGCTTAATCTTGGAATTCATGAAATGAGAAAATTGCATTTTCGGTCTTTTATATTTGTTTCTTTGTGATTTTGGTTTTTTTTTTTTTGGGATTTTGGTTATGTCACGTCCCAGAACGGGGGTTGGTTGACACCGGCGTTGCTCTCAAATTTACATTCGAAAACAACAAACCTCAGAAGTACAGAATTTTCAGAAACCAGCCTTTTATTCACAATACTGAATATTCATTGTCTGATACAACTCAAATAATAATGTTTTACAGCGGAAATGAAAAATCAAATATAACATCGTCTTAAAAAATGCAGCGGACTACACATAAATTAGAACTGATAACAACGGTCTCCTTCACCAGCCCCAGAATTGAATCTGCTCTTCTTCTTCTAGCTTTTCTTCCTCGTTCTTATCTGAGATGGGTTTGGTGGGTGAGTGATATGGTTGTCACTCAGTAAGCAGGGTCGGGAATAACTCCCAGTTTTCAAACACCATTTTTACAGAAACAGAAATACAATCATATACAGAAAACTCTTGTTACCAGAACAGGAATCAGAATTCAGAAATCACAGTATTCAGACAGAAATCAGAATTAGTAAGCACTGAGCACGTTAATGAATTTCATGGCTAAACTGATATCAGTCTCCTATATGTTCTGTCATCTAAGGGGTGAGGCCAGAATCAGAATCAGAATTCAGAAATGTTCAGAATATATATTCCTACCATTAGTTCACTAGGGAGTTTCAGTGCTTCAAAATCATATATCATATATCAGAAATCAAACATTCAATAACTGTACTTTAAAACCGGAATTATCAAACTGATTTCAAGATATTTATACATAAGCCCACTTACTGTAATTTGTTAGAAATTTCGGTTGAATTCTGTAATCTGCTGATGTCGCTACTGGTTTCTACAAATTCGAAAAATGCACTCTTTTAGCTCTAATTTCAAGTGATAATTTCAAGGTTTGTGTAACCCATTTCAGAGACTTGAGGGTGATATTTATAGGCCAAATTCTGACTATTGGACTCCCTATTAATGGCCATAATCTGTCATGATGTGCCATTAACAATCTTTATTCCATTTTAAATGTTTCAGTTACAAGTTCTAATCTGAATCAGTAGCTTATCTGCTGAAATCTCGCTACTGAACTTTTTCTGCTGCTGGATTCTGTCTGCTGGATTCTATCTGCTGGAATTTTGTTTGCTGGAAAATAACATCTTCTGAAATATTGGCTGCTGCTGGAATTGTTAGCTTCTGCTGGAATTTTCCATTGCTACTGAATATTGCTAGCTACTGCAAAAAAAAAAATGCTAGCTGCCGGAAATTCGGGTTCTCACATCCCTTCCTCCTTATGAGAAGTTACGTCCTCGAAACTTGGCTGTACATGATTCTCAAAGAGATAAGGGTTTTGTGCTCGCATCTTTTCTTCCGACTCCCAAGTAGCTTCTCTTTCGGTGTGATTGGACCATTGCACTTTGACATATGGAATAGTTCCTCGTCTCAGCACTTGGTCCTTGTTATCCACAACTCGAATCGGGATTTTTTTCATATTTCAGCTCTTCATTTAAATTTCCCTCAACCAACAGGGGTCCAGCTTCCAGAATATGACTTGGATCAGAAATATATCTCCTCAGCTGCGAGACGTGGAATACATTGTGAATTCTTGACATGTCGGGTGGGAGTGCTAATGTAACGCCCCAGATTCGACGACTGTCCTCACTGTACCAAGACGAGTCTTTCCAGCGTGCTTATATCCTCACTCACACGCACCCTACGAAACTTCCCAGGGGTCACCAATCCCAAAATTATCCCAAGTCAAGCACGCTTAACTTTGGAGTTCTTATGTGATGAGCTACCGAAAAGAAGATGCACCTTCGTGGTATGAGTAGTACATATCAAATCTTTTAAGCACTCTTCAACTGTACAGTCCATTACATTGAACAGTCTCGGAATCCCTCTCCTTTCGGTGTAAGATTGGTTCATTCATGTTCCCTCCGCCTAGAAGCCTGCCAGGAGCCGCTCATTGTCCGTGCAACCTCATGGCACCGGCGATCACCCCCCGCCCTCTTCGGCCCCGGGCCTCACCTGCCCACCAGCTTTCGCTTGGTTCGTCCCCGAACCCACACCGTACTAGGAGAGGTCGGTTCTGCTACCAACTGTAACGCCCCAGATTCGACGACTGTCCTCACTGTACCAAGACGAGTCTTTCCAGCGTGCTTATGTCCTCACTCACACGCACCCTAGGAAACTTCCCAGGGGGTCACCCATCCCAAAATTACCCCAAGTCAAGCACGCTTAACTTTAGAGCTCTTATGTGATGATCTACCGAAAAGAAGATGCACCTTCGTGGTATGAGTAGTACATATCAAATCTTTTAAGCACTCTTCAACTGTACAGTCCATTACATTGAATAGTCTCGGAATCCCTCTCCTTCCGGTGCAAGATCGGTTCATTCATGTTCCCTCCGCCTAGAAGCGTGCCAGGAGCCGCTCATTGTCCGTGCAACCTCATGGCACCGGCGATACCCCCCGCCCTCTTCGGCTCCGGGCCTCACAGCTAATCTATAAGCAAGTGTTCCCACTTTCTCAAGAATTTCAAATGGTCCGACGTATCTGGGATTCAGTTTCCCAGCCTTATTGAATCGGACTACACCCTTCATGGGTGACACTTTCACATACGCATTTTCTCCAACTTCAAATTCCACGGGTCTCTTTTTCAGGTCAGCCCAGCTTTTCTGTCGATCTTGTGCAGCTTTTAGTCGCTCTTTGATCATAGCAACTTTATCCATTGTTTCTTGGATCAGTTCGGGTCCAACGATGGCTTTTTCCCCTACTTCATCCCAATATAGTGGTGATCGACATTTTCGTCCATATAGAGCTTCGTATGGTGCCATTCCAATGCTGCTGTGGTAACTATTATTGTATACGAACTCGATTAAAGGCAGATGTTCGCTCCAATTACCATTGAAGTCCAGAGCACAAGCTCTCAGCATATCCTCAAGAGTTTGAATTGTCCTCTCTGTTTGGCCGTCGGTTTGAGGATGATAAGCCGTACTAAGAGTAACCTTAGTCCCCATAGCTTGTTGAAAGCTCTTCCAAAATCGAGATGTAAATCTAGGATCTCTGTCTGATAGTATGCTAGCTGGTACTCCATGTAATCGCACGATCTCATTCATGTACAAGGTGGCTAGCTTGTCTAAATTATAGTTCATGCGGACAGGTAAGAAATGTGCAGATTTTGTGAGTCTATCTACGATTACCCATATTCCGTCATGACCTTGTCTCGACTTTGGTAAACCAACTACAAAATCTATGGAAATATGTTCCCATTTCCATTCCGGGATTTCTAATGGTTGAAGAAGTCCACCAGGTCTCTGGTGTTCTGCCTTGACTTGCTGGCACACGTGACACTTAGAAACAAACATTGCCACATCCTTCTTCATTCCACTTCACCAAAAATTTTTCTTCAAATCTCTATACATCTTGGTACTGCCAGGATGGACTGAAAATTTTGACTTATGTGTTTCGAACATTACTTCTGGTCGAAGGTTATCGATATCTGGTACGCACAATCGTCCTTTCATCCACAATATTACTTTGTTATCCGTCTCGAAATCTGGTGATTTCCCTTCTTTGGATTGCTCTTTCAATTTCACCAAAACAGAATCTCTATCTTAACTTATCTTGATTGTCTCTTGAAGACATGGTTGTACTGAAGTGATGCTAGGATCACCTTACTCGTATCCTTTCTACTTAAAGCATCTGCTACCTTGTTGGCTTTGCCTGGGTGGTAGCTTATCGTCAAGTCGTAATCCTTCATAAGTTCAATCCATCGTCTTGGTCTCATATTTAGTTCTTTTTGAGTGAACAAATATTTGAGACTTTGGTGATCAGTAAAAATCTCGCACTTGGCTCCATAAAGATAATGTCTCCAAATTTTTAGTGCGAACACCACTGCAGCTAGTTCGAGGTCATGTGTTGGGTAATTCTGCTCATACGGCTTCAACTGCCTTGACGCGTATGCAATCACCCTTCCCTCTTGCATGAGTACACATCCTAAGCCTCCTTTAGATGCATCACTGTAGATGGTGAAATCTTTGCCGTTAGTTGGCAATACCAACACCGGAGTGGAGGTAAGCTTCTTCTTCAAAGTCTCGAAGCTTTGCTCACATTCTTCACTCCATTGAAATTTAGAGTTCTTCTGTGTGAGCTTGGTGAGGGGTATGGCTATTGAAGAGAATCCTTCAACAAATTTTCGATAATAGCCTGCTAATCCCAAGACGCTTCGAATTTCTGTCACATTCTTTGGTCTAGGCCAATCTGAGATTGCTTCAACTTTCTTAGGGCCCACAGATACTCCTGCTGCTGATATTATGTGTCCCAAGAATGTTACGCTCTCGAACCAGAATTCGCATTTCTTGAACTTGGCGAACAGCTCCTTTTCTTTAAGCGTCTGGAGGGTGAAGCGAAGATGTTCCTCATGATCTTCCTTACTTTGTGAATACACAAGGATATCGTCTATAAATACAACCACAAACCTATCAAGGTAAGGTTTGAAAACTCTATTCATGAGGTCCATGAATGCTGCGGGGGCATTGGTCAGTCCAAACGGCATTACCGCAAACTCGTAATGGCCGTATCTCGTCCTGAAGGCTGTTTTAAGAATATCTTCTGCTTTGACCTTCAGTTGGTGATAGCCTGACCTTAAGTCGAGCTTGGAAAAGACTGTAGCTCCTTTGAGTTGGTCAAACAGATCATCTATTCTTGGAAGTGGGTACTTATTCTTGATTGTGATCTTATTCAGTTCTCTGTAATCGATACAAAATCTCATGCTTCCGTCCTTCTTCTTTACGAACAGGACATGAGCTCCCCATGGGGATGCGCTTGGTCAAATTTGCTTCTTATCCAACAATTCTTGAAGTTGCTCTTTGAGTTCTTTTAATTCCGATGGGGCCATTCTGTATGGCGCTTTTGAGATCGGTGCAGCCCCAGGAATCAAGTTGGTCTCAAACTCCACTTCACGATCGGGGATTGTGCCCGAGAGTTCTTCAGGAAAGACATCCGGAAACTCTTGTACTACCGGAATCTCTTCTAGTGCAAGTGCAGTTTTTTGTTTTACCTCGCTTAACATGGCTAGGTAAACTTCTTCTCCACTTTTCATGGCTTTCGAAGTTTGAGAAGCAGGAAGAAGAGTCTTTCGTTCTTTGGTCTTGCCATGAAATAAAATTTTCTCTTGGTGTGGAACTTGGATGGTTACCGTCTTTCCATGACAGTCTACTAAAGCATGATTATTGGCTAACCAATCCATTCCAAGAATTACATCGAATTACACCATGTTTAGTTGAATCAGGTTTGCCTTGAAACTCTGATTATCTATGAGAACACCAATATCCCGATATAGAGTGCGAGTTTCTAAAATTCGATTTGCAGGAGTTGCTACTCTATATGGTTCTTCTAAGTTATCAGGTTTAGCTCCTAAATTTTTGGCAAATCTCTTAGACATGAATGAATGCGTAACACCATAATCAAATAACACATAAGCAGGTATATTATTAATTAAAATGGTATCAGCTACGACATCATTGGAGTTGTCAGCCTCTTCTTGAGTGACAGCATAGACTCGAGCATTTGGCTTGTTCTTTTTAGGCTTGTTTGGTGTTGTTCCACCTGCTGGACCATTCCTTGGATCTGGAAGAGGGCATTGAGCAATGCGATGGTCCATATTTCCACAACGAAAACAAGCTCCAGAATTCCTACGGCATTCACCAATGTGAGTGAATCCACAAGTTTGGCACTTGACTCCCTCTTTGCTTGATTGAGAAGGAGTGGTTCCTTTAGCTGGAGAACTGATGAATTGGTTACTTGAAAACCTAAGCTTCTTGAATTGTTGACCTGGTTGGTACTGGCTTGACTGAGGACGTTTGAGTTTGTTCTCACCTTCACGCCTCTTAATGTCATTCTCAGCCCTGATGGCGGCTCCCATCAATTCATCAAAACTGTTGGGCTCGATAACGACAAGGGCAGATTGAATCCGGCTGTTCAATCCCTTCTTGAAGCGATGTATCTCTAAGGCCTCGTCTCCCATGATGGTTGGGGAGTAAGTTCCCAATGAGTGGAACTTGGATGAATACTGCACCACTGTCATGTTTGGTTCTTGAACCAAGCTTTCAAATTCTGACAGCTTCTGCACTCGAATTGCTGTCGGAAAGTACTGTCTCAGAAATGCCTCTCAGAACCTTTGTCAGGTGATAGGTCCCGTCCCTAACATAGCTGGTGAGAATCCTTCCCACCATTTGGCTGCTCTATCCACAAGAAAAGGTGTAATCACATCTACCCTGATCTCCTGTGGAACCTCAAGGAGCTGAAGATGATTCTCCACCTCCTTCATCCAATTCTGTCCGACCTCAGGATCGGAGCTTCCATCGAAGTTTGGGACTCTTGCTCTTCGGAGAGCCTCATAGTGATGCTTCGTCCCATTCTGAGCTGGAGGTGGTGGTGGCGGCTGATTAACATTAGGGTTGACAAACCCTTGTAACGTGGTTGCCACAATCGTGGCTATAGCCATCAAATCCACTTGGCTGAGGCCAACTGCTGGTGGTGTTTGTTGTTGTGCATCTTCGTCATCGCGGTTGTTGTTGCGGTTGTTGCGATTTCCATAACGAGGGTTGCGATTATTTCTTATTGGTCTTCCATCCATTTCCTACACATATGAAAGTTCTAAGGTTTTGGCAGAATATGGACTAAACAAAGGAAGCACAATGATTGAGTAATTGCTCAAAATTTAAATATGAAACCAATGGATAGAAATAACTTTTATTGATTTCCCAAGAAAGTGCAATTACAATAGAACTTCGAAAATGAAAACAGAAATGCAAAGGGAACAAGTGTTATTACAAAACTACTACTGATGGTCTAATCTATCACTTCGCCCAAATCCAAATCAATAGGAGCCTCTTCTACTTCTTCTTCTGGATCCTCTTCAGGTTCATCTTGGTTGTCTCTTACTGCTTGTAGATGTTCAATATGACCATGCAGAACTGCATTCTGGTCACTAAGTACTTCAATCGTGCTCTGCAACTCATGAATCTGAGCATTAGTCTGCTCCCTATACTGGTTATGCTGGTGCACAAGTTGGTGATTTTGATCCTTGAGCACTTGGATCTTTTCAATCAAGTTATCACGTAACTCGATGAACTCTGCAACGGTCTCTTGAGAGGTTTCAAACTCTTCACGAGCCTTCCTATTCCTCTCTTCTGCTTCATGCAGATAGTGAGCATAACGTTGAACATCACCTCTCAAGTGATCAGCTCGACGTTGCAATTCATCTTCGTCCAGCTCTAAGCAGTAGTTATGTTCCTTTAGTTTCTCTAGCTTCCTCTTTAAGCTCTTAATATAGCTATTATGGTCAGTCATATCCTACATCCAAAACATGAGAGTCAAGGTTCAGAAATGATATCAAGAATATAGGTCGAGTTATAGACAAATACTGGAATGAACATATTCAGTACTGTCTATACAATTAACAGAAGAAATAGCTCAAAAATTTTTCGGTCTCAGAATGGCGTGAAAAATTTACTAAAAATTCTTCACCTCAAGAACATGAATGGTACCAAATTTGGTGGAAAATTACTAAGCCCTTTGGAAATGAAAATTCCTCAAAGTTTCGAAAAATTGGAAAATTTTATGGAAAGGACGATATCACCATCTAAACGAAAGAATTTGGGGTTCGTCGACGGTGCTAGAACGATTAAAATGTTTCTAGGTTAGATTCTCCTCATCGAGAGCTTTCCAACGCATACTTTTAATAGTAAAAATTCCTCTTGGATCAAAAGTTATGGCCGTTTGAAGTTTGCGCGAAAAACACCTCAACTTCCATGCCACTTTGCGAGGTCTACTGCATGCGCTTGCTGGAATTTACTATCTACTGCATTTCTGATGCTACTGCAATCAGTCTGCTGCTTTTCAGCACTGTTAGAACCAGTCTGCTACATTCCAGGTCTATTGACCCAGTCTTCTGCATACAGATCTATTGATTTCCATCTACTGGTTCTGGTTTCGGCTACTGGTTTTGGGTCTACTGATTTTTTTTTCTACTCATTTCAGATATGCTGCTGAAACACTCAGAGCTCTACTGTATTCTGATTTGTTTTCCTTACTGATTTTCCTAACTGTACATAGTTAGTCTATCTTTTCAGTAGTCTATTACAGTAGCTTATTTTCAGTAGTCTATTACAGTAGTTTATCATAACTTATTTTCAGAAGTCTATCAGAACTCATTATTTCTAGTTCCTCCTCCCCAGATTATGAAACCTGGTTCTGCTCTGATACCACTTCAATGTCACGCCCCAGAACGGGGGTTGGTTGACACCGGCGTTGCTCTCAAATTTACATTCGAAAACAACAAGCCTCAGAAGTACAGAATTTTCAGAAACCAGTCTTTTAATCACAATACTGAATATTCATTGTCTGATACAACTCAAATAATAATGTTTTACAGCGGAAATGAAAAACCAAATATAACATCGTCTTAACAAATGCAGTGGACTACACATAAATTAGAACTGATAACAACGGTCTCCTTCACCAGCCCCAGAATTGAATCTGCTCTTCTTCTTCTAGCTTTTCTTCCTCGTTCTTATCTGAGATGGGTTTGGTGGGTGAGTGATATGATTGTCACTCAGTAAGTAGGGGCGGGAATAACTCCCAGTTTTCAAACACCATTTTTACAGAAACAGAAATACAATAATATACAGAAAACTCTTGTTTCCAGAACAGGAATCAGAATTCAGAAATCACAGTATTCAGACAGAAATCAGAATTAGTAAGCACTGAGCACGTTAGTGAATTTCATGGCTAAACTGATATCAGTCCCCTATATGTTCTCTCCTCTAAGGGGTGAGGCCAGAATCAGAATCAGAATTCAGAAATGTTCAGAATATATATTCCTACCATTAGTTCACTAGGGAGTTTCAGTGCTTCAAAATCATATATCATATATCAGAAATCAAACATTCAGAAACTGTACTTTAAAACCGGAATTATCAAACTGATTTCAAGATATTTATACATAAGGCCACTTACTGTAATTTGCTAGAAATTTCGGTTGAATTCTGTAATCTGCTGATGCCGCTACTGGTTTCTACAGCTTCGAAAAATGCACTCTTTTAGCTCTAATTTCAAGTGATAATTTCAAGGTTTGTGTAACCCATTTCAGAGACTTGAGGGTGATATTTATAGGCCAAATTCTGACTGTTGGACTCTCTATTAATGGTCATAATCTGTCATGATGTGCCATTAACAATCTTTATTCCATTTTAATTGCTTCAGTTACAAGTTCTAATCTGAATCAGTAGCTTATCTGCTGAAATCTCGCTACTGAACTTTTTCTGCTGCTGGATTCTGTCTGCTGGATTCTATCTACTGGAATTTTGTTTGCTGGAAAATAACATCTTCTGAAATATTGGCTGCTGCTGGAATTGTTAGCTTCTGCTGGAATTTTCCATTGCTACTGAATATTGCTAGCTACTGCAAAAAAAAAAAATGCTAGCTGCCGGAAATTCGGGTTCTCATAGGTTCTCTATATTATCAAATTTAATTTTTACTCTGTTGATTTTTTTTTACACTTTTAATCTTTTTTCGATGTGACACCAATGCGACATTGGTGTGGCGATGACATGTGTAGTGTCACATTGACACTTTCTGTGTAAATGACTAACATTGCCAAAAATCCAAATATTCATAAATAAGATTGAAATTAGCATAGAGGACCAACATCACAAAAAGGTAAATATACATGATTAAAAAACTCAGTTTTCCAAAATTAAAATTAACCTTTGATTTTTGATTAGAAATAGAAAAGTAAAATAAAGATTTCCAAAGACAAAATTCTACTATATTGATGTCTAAAGTTGATTCTTTATCCTGATTAATTGACTAGCCCATTAATTCATTTTCACAATTTATAATTACCACCACTAATATATTTTACTAATATTATTAATTTATCTTCTATGGGTGAACTATGGCGGCCTCAGCTTTCCTCTACAAGGGATTCGCGCAGGCCTCTGAATTCAATAGTAGTGAGAGAATGTGTATTTTTAAATTTCATTTTAAAACTATATATCTCCATTATATTTAAATAATTTCATTGGAGAATTGTTTTACAAAAGTACATGAAAATTGGTGTGTGTGTGTGTGTATTTTTTCTTATGGAATGATAGGATTTTATTGACATTAATATTGTCATAATTATACGTGCTTAATTTCTCCAAAAATTTCATGATTAATTAATTAAAGAGAAAAGTGTAAGACTGCATGACTAACTAAGGTTTCTTCGAATTTTAATTAGCTTTAATAAACATTTTTGGGATGAATTTTAATCCGTAGCTAATCCATATAAAATATATTAGGGTGTACTTGGATTGATTGATTTGAGAAAATGAATTTCAAATCCACTTCATAATAAATTGTATAATTTTAATAGTAATCGTGATGGATTTCAATTGTACCCAAGATAAATGTGTTTGAATATTTTGGTCTTATTCCGATAAATTGCATTCATTTTCAAATATTTTAAGTCATTTTCATCGGAGACAAAATAATATCTGACGTCATGTCATCAATTTTTTTATATATATCACATCATCATTTTCAGCTAAACATTATCACTCAAGTGAAAAAAACTAAAATTCATGAAAAAATAAAAATTAGTGAACTAAGATTATAAACTTATCGAAATATAACCAAAAAAAGGGTAAAAAAAATATTTTTCTATTTGTAAATACGAGGAATAGGAACTTTTGGTGTTTGATGATCGTCTGGCTGCGAATGTGTACGTGTTGAATTGTCTAAGAAAAATGCTTATCAACTTTGACAAGTCACAAAGCGACAGAGGAGACAGGAAAAATTAATGATAATAAAAAATAATACCCAACACAAAATATCTATCTAACTCAACAGACGTTTAGAATGTTCAAACTTCGGGCAAGACTACGTGGAACGGTCTTACATTTGACTTTATCATGTTCCGTCCTTCGTTCTGCCTATAAAAGTACTCGCTTCTTCTCCTATAATTCATCCACACAAAAAAAGGCATATCTCAAAAATTATTCACATTATTTGTTGAGTTTATTGATTTCTTGAAATCCAAAACATTAAAAAAGCACACATACACACAGAGTAATGGAATCATCACTTCAACTATTGTTTCCTTCGAGTCTTGCAATGGCTGCGTCTGTTGTTTTGTTTGTGATGGGAAGATTGGTGTTTTCTTGGTATATTTTGCCTTATTTGGCATATAGACAGCTTATGTCGAATGGGTTTTCCGGGCCGAAACCTAGTTTCCCGTTGGGAAACTTAAACGACATGAAGAAGAAGAAGGATGACAAGATAGAATATTCTATCTCCCCATCTACTTCTTCTTCTTGCAAGATATCCAATGATATTCACTCCACTGTGTTTCCGTACTTTGTCCAGTGGCAGAAATTATTTGGTAAGAATTGATTGAACTTTTTAAAAAGAGTTGATCAGTATTAATTTTGTTCTTGGTGCATGACTGGCAGAAGATCGAACAACTATGCATCTTGTTGAGCAAAACCTGAATGTCTCAAGAATTTTTTGGATGAATGAATTCTTGGGTAGACAGGTGTTGCATGCATGCCTGCGTAGCACATGCACACAGGCATTGTAGCTTGTTATGCAAGTTTAACATTGAGTATGAGATTGAAATATTTCGATTTTTATGCAGGGAAAGTATTTGTTTACTGGCTGGGAACGGAACCCTTTCTTTATATTGCAGACCCTGAGTTTCTGAAGAATATGTCTGCGGATATAAAAGGTAAATCTTGGGGAAAACCAAGAGTTTTCAAGCATGACAGAGAACCCATGTTCGGCAATGGATTGGTTATGGTTGAGGGCGAAGATTGGGTTCGGCACCGCCACAGTATTACTCCGGCATTCAATCCGGGTAACTTGAAGGTATAAAATCAGTGTATTTCATCATAAAAACTTTGTTTAATGCTAATTCTCATGATGCATAAGATTCAATTCTTTGATAATTAATCGATCCACCATATTCCTGACAGGCAATGGCAGGCTTAATGGTGGAATCAGCAAATAGCATGCTGGACCGATGGGTCACCTTAATCGACTCCGGACACCCAGAAATCAACGTCGAGACAGAAATCATCGTCACAGCCGGAGAAATAATATCCAGAACAAGCTTTGGTGTAAGCTATGAAAATGGAAGAGAAGTGTTGGAAAAATTAAGAGACGTGCAAATCGCTCTCTTCAAGTCCATCCGGCACGTTGGGGTTCCCTACGGCAAGCTCTTAAACCCTAAACTAACCCAAAAATCCAAGAAACTCGGTAGAGAAATCGATGCCCTCCTCCTGTCCATAATAACGGAACGGAGGAACCAACCAAGGGATGGGCAACCTGAGACAGACCTACTCGGGCTTCTAATGGCCGGTAACACAACCGAGGGTCGTCCAAAGGGCACATTGACGACCAAAGAACTGGTGGATGAATGCAAAACTTTCTTTTTCGCCGGCCACGAGACGACTGCTTTGTCTCTGACATGGACATTGTTCCAGCTCGCCCTCCATCCCGAGTGGCAAGACCAGCTCAGGGAGGAGATCAGAGAAGTGATTGGCGATGCGAAGAATATTGTTGCCACGATGCTTGTTGGACTGAAGAAGGTAACATTTTTTGAACATTTATGAAGCATGCACGTTTATTTGCTAAAAATTTTAAGGTTTGCTAAGAAAGTAGTAAAATATTCTAATCGAATAAAAAGTTTCGTGGATTTTAGTAGGTTATATTTTATGAAGCCATAACAACACGTACGGAGAGGAAAGAAACTGGAAATAATGCTTTATATAGAATCCCAAAAAAAAAACATTGAGTAAGATTTTCATCAAGATTAATAGTTTTTCGAAGATAATTATAAATTTTTACATATTCTAAAATTAAACCCTTATTTTAATCAAGAATGTTTTAGTCATGTAGTACTCTTGAGTCTTTGAATTGGTTGACTCAGGAGTGTGTGTGAACACATATATAGCAAATTGAATCTGGGAAACAAGTACATTGATGGTGAGATGGTCAAGTTATCATCTAAATTTTCAAAGCAGTAAATACAAAAAAGAAAATGGAAATTTTCAAATATAATTAGCTTGTCGCGTTGGGTACAGCTTTGACATGTTGAATTTCATTAAGGATGCTCTTGCAAATTGTTATCCACACGAAAGTTCTTATAATTGGATGTTAATTGGTCGGTTAATGCACATGTAAGATTGAAACTTAGTAAATCCCAAGTCTCAGGTGAAATCTCATATGTAAGATTGAAAACGGCCGCGTTCATTAAGGATGCTCTTGCAAATTGTTATCCACACGAAAGTTCTTATAATTGGATGTTAATTGGTCGGTTAATGCACATGTAAGATTGAAACTTAGTAACTCCCAAGTCTCAGGTGAAATCTCATATGTAAGATTGAAAACGGCCGCCGCAACGCGGCCGTGAAACTGGCCCGCTTGTCGGGGTTCCTCGGCTCCACCCGCCTACTAGAAGCACAATTGAAAACTTGATTGCATATGCAAAAAGTTTTGTTATCTGACATGGTAAATTTAAACTTATATTAACGTAGAAAGTAGTAATTTTTATCAAATAGTAAAAATAGTTAATTTGGTGTTTAATTTTAATATGGATTAACTTCAAGAAACTCTTTGTGATGCAGATGGGATGGGTGATGAACGAGGTTTTACGCCTATATCCTTTGGCACCGAATGTCCAAAGACAATCTAGGCAAGACATTCGAGTGGGTGAATTATTAATCCCGAAGGGCACGAACATGTGGATAGACCTTGTATCGATGCACCATGATCAAAATCTTTGGGGTGAAAGTGTGAATGAATTCAAACCAGAAAGATTCAAGGACGATCCAATATATGGAGGATGCAATCACAAGATGGGATTTTTGCCATTTGGTTTTGGTGGGAGAATGTGTATTGGTAGGAACTTGAGCGCCATGGAGTACAAGATTGTGCTAACCTTAATTCTGTCCACGTTCTCATTCTCCCTATCTAAAAATTATATCCATTCTCCCTCTATTATGCTCTCACTTAGGCCAATGCATGGGTTACCTTTGGTTTTTAAAAAACTTTAAATTTTTTGGCCTTTTCTACTAAGAGAAGGGCACTCTAAAGTTTGTTTTTCCCCCTAGCTAAGACTATTGGTTTGCAATTTTCCATCCCAATATCAGGTTTTAGAAGGTTCAAGGTTATGTCAAATCGGGAGAAACACTTCCGGTGGAGCCATAGCCATTGGATCCACCACGTCTCATGGTTTAAACTACATGACGAGTAAAACTCCCATGTAGGACTATCTAATTCTATTAGAAAGGGATGATGAAAAAATTCTTTTTTTTTTTTTTGCACTTTTCGAGGGTTTTTTCTATATATAATTTAGTTTAATTAGAAAGGGGTGATTATGAATTTTTATTTTTGTTTTCATCGTCGGACGCGGATCTCCGGCAGTGTTTGGCTATATTGTAATGCTATTTAAAATTTTGTTCGTGTATTTGAATTGATTTATAAGAACTACGCTTCAATTTTTGTATAGCATACATTTATAAAGTGATCCATGTAATTTTTAATTTCTTATTGTACCATGATTAAATGATTAACTTAGCTGTTTTTAAAATATAATAATTGATAAATAAGTTAATTTATTTTTAAAATATCACAATATCATTGAATTACATAGGACATATCGATCGAGAATGGAAATTTTACAACTTAAAATTTGTAAAATTAGGTTAATCCGGAGAAAATAATTGACAAAAATGCATCATATATAAATGCAAAGAATTAAATAGGAATTTCACCTGGCTAGCGTGGCTGACATACTACTGCATTTGATAGAGATTTATTTAATGAGCATTAAAAAGTAGCGGCGATGTGTTTCATCGTCATAAAAAATAGAAATAATTTCATAAAATTTATCAAAAATTAAAATTACAATAAAAAAAAAACTCGTTATAAATAATTTACTGAGCCAGGTTGTCCATTTGAAGAATCCAGTTCAAACCAGTGTACTTGTCTTAGGAGCATCCTTATTTGAAACCAAAAATACTCCTAATTAATTTCAAAATGTGTCCGTTAAGATTGAAACTTTGACCTAACTCAATCTCAAAAGCTAACTCAAGGAAGGAGTATTGTCCAAGCCCATGTATGCAACTCCCAGGAATTTTATCCAACCGATGTGGGACAACAAACACACCCCTCGACGTCCAAGAATGAACAACTAGAACGTGAAGTTTACAAATGATCTAACTATAAGCAGAACGTGTAGTCCAACATATAACGGTGGAACCTGAGCTCTGATACCATATTAAGATTGAAACTTGAACCTAACTCAACCCCAAAAACTAACACAATCTTAATAGTGTTCAAGTTTGTAAATTGAAAGGACACACAGCTTTAATTTTTTTCCTCCCAACAGGGGAGAGATGTGTGATAAAATCCACGTTAAACGAGCTTAATTTTCAATTGCACAATTTATTCCTTAAAAAATGTTTAAAATTGATTCTCATGTTCTTCTATTTAAGATTTTAAAAAAAAGTCAATTGTACAAAAATGGCAGCAGCAGTAATTAAGGTGATATATCTCTGCCACTTATACTCGATTTCAATCTCATCAAAGAAGTAAAAGAGATGGGTGATAGAAATCACACAACAAATTAATGGTAGACATTTTGTTCGAAAATTAACAAAAATATGATAATTTTTTAACAGAGATCCGAAGATTACAAATTAAAATTCATAGCTAAACGATATCAGTTTCCTATAATTAAATCTAGCAGAGAACATCAAGCAAAACATCATTCACTGTATCATGTCAATTCATATTAACATAAAACAGCATCCCATATTCATAAATCAAAATTAAACTCAGATTTAAAACGCACTCGCGAGGGTGCACACCGTTTGTCTCAAAAGTTTCAATAAACCATATCTTATAAGCTTGTTTCAGATTTTATATTTTGTTTCTCAAACACGTAAATATACTCGATCATCCCAAGATTATGAAAATTGCATATATACTTGTACGACAGAAATCACTTACAGTTTGAAGAAGCAACAATCGTAAATGATCGCTTGTAATAAAGAGAGCTGTCTCTGTATGATTTCCTCCATTGTTAATGATGTTAGCTACGGGCATTAAATGCTTGGATATATTAAAATATAGCGGTAGAACCCTCTAGTTTCATCTTATCACAATGCCCTTTCGCTCCTTCCAGGGGCAGACAAAAAGTTGTGTTCGGGCTTCATTTCACATTCAAGATTTTGAACTATATTTCCAAAACAAAAAAAGTTGCCTTATATCTCTAGTTAGATGTTGTTATATTTGGTTGGCTTGATTTTTAAGATTAGTTTGCCAATAAAATATTTATTTGAAGATTTTGGAGATAAGAAGATAATTGAAAAATATATTTTGTTGAATATATATTGTGATTATTGTGATGGTTGAATATGTTATGGAGAGAGATATATATTATCTTCATTTATATGAGAAGATAATATGCAAGAGTTTGAATGAGTTTGTCTATTTTGGATGAAGCATGAAATGAAAATTGAAAAATGGGCCTTCTTATTGTAGTAATAAATATAAAATTCAATTTGTAAATAACAAATATACTAATAAATACATAAATATATCAAAATTAATATATTACATCAATAACAACTCAATAAATATTTAAAATAACTACATAAATACTACTCGTCTAGCTTTTTAGAGGTGAAAATATTTATCAAATATGTGTAATCCAATTGTCAGATATTTTTTCTCAATCGACAACATAGTTAGCCCATTTAGTCTATCTTGCCACATTATTGATCGAACATAATTCTTGTAGAAACTACATTTTTAATATCTATAATTGTAGAAACTACAAAATCAAAGAATTCTTTGAATCGAAATAACAAAATACAAAATCAAAGGACAAAGAAATCCCAAAAAACAATGAATTTCATCTTTCAACGGTCCACACGTTCAAGCTCTATTCACAATTTATTTTATTTTCTTAGACTATTCACATATTAATTACACAAGTCGCGCATAAAATTATATAAAACTCATAATTCAATTATAACTCATTAAAGAATTTAAATCATGTGATGTGTGCTTTAGTTATATATATAATTAATATGATCTCTAAGCACATTACCGTGCTCATATCTCAAGTAAATTTCATTTTCAGTGAAGATTTTTTGATAGATTAATTTACAAATATAAATATAAATGTATNATAAATTTAGGTCTTTTATTGGGCTGAGTTATGAGATGGTTGACTTCGTATAAGGTCCCGCTCTGCACACAACGCAACCAACTCGATCCATCATCTACACCAAAAAGACACAATCCTCATTCCAAAACGGAACACCAATAGAATTCGATCCCCTTTGCAGGAAAAAGGGTAGCTAAAAAACTCCCGATTAGACTTCAAGAATGGAAAATTTCAAGGGGAATCTAAGATGGATTGGGCTTCTTAACAGAGCATGAATTTTTGAAAGCTTCGATATGATTGGCATTTCTTCTGATCACCTTTATTTTCTTCCAAACACTCCTTGAGGGCTACCACATCACACGGCGACACGATCTTCCTCACGCTACTGCTGATTTTGTCACTTCCCTCCTTAGCTACCATTTTCTGAGAAACCTTAAAAAAAAAAAAAAACACTCTACAGCTAAATTCAGCATTCAGTTCAGAGATTCTGAGAGCAGAAAGGCAATCTACTAAATGTATGGGCCTCGTTGACTGACCCAGTTAAAGTACAAACATAGGCCCATTATGGCTCGTTACTATTAATTCTAGAGAAAATAATTTTGACCGATTCCTAGTATAATATGTGTACATACTAATGTCTTTATGCACGCTTTACTTGCTTGTAGTGTTAGTTTTTTTTATATAAGATTTGTCATTATTTTGTAGGAGATAATGTATAGATATTTGAAATTTTGAAAGTGAATATTAAATAAAAAGATATTATTTTTTCAAGTTGATAGGGATATTTTTGTAAAAATCAATTAATGTCACAAAGTCACACTAAATAGTACAAAGACCTCCACTGCTAATGAGGCAAATGTGTCTAATTTTTAAAAACGCTAGGTTGTAAAACGAATTTCATTTAACATAAATGGTTTTATGTTTTTTCGATGGGGATGATAATTGCATTTTTTCCTTGATATACTTTAATTTATATCAGTAACTCTAATTATATATCGAAAAAAATCTAACCAATAATTCAAGTACTGTTTGGTACATGTTATGAGATGATTGAAAGATGGTGATGTGTGATATGAGTGCAAAAAATCGATTAGATATTGATAATTTATGAAGTTCGACAATTATACGGTGTTTGATGTGTAGGTTGAATATGATATACCATCAATTATAATATTGTCAATCACACAAGGCCGAATGCTAAATCTCATGAGTAATTTTGTTAGCTCAATTGTCTATTAATTTCTTGTAGAATTTACATATTAGTTATCCAATGCTAACATTTCAGGTATCATCCGCTTCACATTCCTAATCCCACCCGCAGGAGTGTTAGCAGGATTCAGAGGGAAAGGCCAACAAATATACCTCCTTCTACGCCTACTCCTCCTCTTTTCGCAGTCTTCCAACTGCTTTGTTAACTCCTCGATCCTTTGGCGTAATCCTGCAGCTCTGCTATCGGCCAGCTGAAGGGATCTTTCGGCTGCTTCGCGTGCTGCATCTGCAGCACTTACGAGCTCGTTTTTCAGCGTTAGCTTACCGTTTGATATGTCCAAGGCTGCACTCTTTTTTTCGAGTTCTTGTTTCAAAATGCCGACCTATAAGGAGACAGAGATTTAGCAAGTATGAGCGCATCAAGAATTGGCAGCATTCAAGGCCATTTTATGCTGCACTTTTTATGTTTTTATACCAGTTTGTCACGCTCCAAAACGGCGTTTTTCCCAGCTTCTGCTTCCAATTCACATGCTTCCATCCATCTTGAGGCATCTTCTTCAGTTTCTTTGATTTCTACAAGTAATGCTTCAACCTTGAAAATATTACAAAAAGAAAATGATGTATCTGCCTCTATGGTCAAGCCGTACACAATAATTTGCAGTGACAGTAGTACACCAAGAATACAAGCATATTCTTAGTTTTTCAGCAACTTACATTTTGGATTAGCTTTGCTTCTTTGTCTTCTAATTCTTTGATCTTTTGCCTTTTTCGGGATAATTTTCGATCTTGTTTGAATGTAATGCTCCGTAGTTGCTCTGTTTCTAACCTAACAATCAAAAAGCACATTGTCACCATTCTTGGATTAATCAAGTTCTTTGTCGTACCTACACTCTTCCAAAGAATAAGTTGAGCAGAAGTTTGCAGTATATCGAGCAACTTAATCTCGAGCTAGAAATTTTCGAAAATTCGTAAAGGACTAAAGTAGTCTTTAAAGTCTGTGTATATAGTTGGATTGGACTCAGTTAGCTACTCAAGTATCTAGAGCTTGGGTCGAGCTGCTCGTAATTGATCGATCAGCTCGGCTCACATGCTCCATAATCCAACCAAAAACACCTTGATTCTTGTAAAGAACTCCTCGATTCAGCAATTTCCTGTCGCAAATTCTTCATGATTTTCTCCATAGCTGAAGTCTGCATGTATAATAACAGAAATCTCATGTCTTAAAGCATTAAAAACAATAATGAATATCACATTTTTTGAGTTTACTATGTACCCTTTTACCAGATTAACAACTTCCTCTGCCCGTTCACTGTCATCTGATTTGGTACCCGATTTTGTATCCGAATCATTCAATGTCTGATCATTGTATCCACTTCCCATTATAAACCCGAATCCAACTTTTTGCAAGCCCTTTTCAGCAATCTGCAAAATTGCCAATTTTTTTTGCTCATTTTCTCCCTTAAGCTTACCTAAATTCTTCTCCAGTGTCTCTTTCTCCATCAATGCAATTCTAAGCAAGCTGTTGATATCTTTGTTTTCTTCCTCCAAATTCACCAATCTGGACTCTAATTCCCTCTTCTCCTTTATATTTGAATTCTTATAATCATTGAGTTTCAATGAGATCATATCGATAAGCCTCAAAACAAGATTTGATTCCACCAATAACTCATCATTTTCAAGATCTTGTTCATTTTCTTCATGTTCTTCACCAAAATTTTCGAGCCTGTCCTCTTCTAAACTCAAGATTATTCTCATCAAGCCATCTTTAGCCAACTTTATGACCTCAAGATTCCTCGTGAAAATCCCAATTTTCTCCCCATTGTCTCTCTTCAACTGTCCATTCTCCCACACAAACTCTTCATCCCTTTCTCTAAGATGGTTCTTGGCCTTGAAAATTTCGTCTCGGCACCCTCTCTCTTTCGCGGTTTCTTTCAAAGAGTCTTTATTTTTTCGGATGGAATCTTTATTCTGTTTCTGTAAATGAGTGAACACCGTTTCCTTCTCTTTGAATCTGGTTTCAAGATTTCGATATGATAACCCAAGGCTTTCAAGTCCTTTAAATGCATGCTTTTCAGGCGATGATTCAATGGGTTCCATGATTTGTTTTAAAAATGTTTTAGAAGATTTGCAGTTCATAAATGTGTATATATTTTTTTTATCTGTGAGAGAGATGCGAGAGAAAATTAGCAACTACTAGTCAAGAGAAGAGGAGTGAAGAAGTTCAGGTAGGTAAAGCAGTTGGAATTTATATAAAATCAGGCTTTGGCGCTCTCAAGGAGTACTACTAATATATTGTCCAAAGACCTTTTTTGGATCTTTGACGGATCAACATTAGAAGAATACCATCGTTTTTTTTTTTTTGGTATTTTAAAATTGTGGAAATCAAGAAATTAAATAAATTGCGGGAATGAAAATTAGTATTTTGAATAATATAATAAATAGAATTAACTTTGAAAAATTTATATTCCAAATTAAAGTAAAATAGAAGAGTGAGACGGTCTCACGAATCTTTATCTTTGAGACGGGTCAACTATACCGATATTCACAATAAAAATCAATACTCTTAACATAAAAAATAATACTTTTTCATGGATTACCTAAATAAGATATCTGTCTCACAAAATACGATCCGTGAGACCGTCTCACACAAGTTTTTACCAAAATTAGAATTATTGACTAATCACTATATCTTGATTAAATCTATATTATGATTTTTAACTATTGGAATCATACAAAAGTATTTTGTAAAATCATAAACAACGGAATCGTTAGGATCGGAAAAGAATTTATAGAGGGTAAATGAACTATTTTCAAATTTCTTGAAAAACGTGAACCATTAGAAATAAACTTGTTTAAATAATAAAATCATATTATGAAAATCTTAGTATAATTATCAAAAATCTAGAAAGAAATTAGTCTTTAATTAATTATTTTACACAATCTTAATAATAAGGAAAAGATAATTTTAAGTAATAAATTATATCTTGTAAACCAATAATTATTTTTCTCGTGTAATCTATCATATAAAAAGTTGAACCATTCATTGATATTTAATCTTTTGAATGCTATATGTTTCCAGTGAATGGAAAGCTGTCGGAGAGCAAACTTAAAAACTCGGCAGTAAATGCATGCAAGGCAATTGACCGGCTAAAGAATAAAAAACTTCTGAATCAGTACCTTCTATTCGTATTCCAGATGGGAGTAGCTATTATTCACTCTTCCTGTTGCTTTTCATATTAACTGCCGAATCGTATTTTACCATTTCTTATTAATTATGCTTATAGATGGATAAATATCAAACGGCAATTGTTTACTGAATGACTTTAAATTGTCAAAATTTACGTCTTTTGCTTATTATCATAACTTTGAACTATTATTATTGTACATGTATGTCTAAGAAAGTCAACTACAATGTATTTCTGCAGATACATGCTGATTATAAGGTTTTGAAAGACATGGATAATACTGAGGAAGGGATCCTAAAACTTATCGCTCAACACAGAATAATCTCTCTCGTCATGGGAGCTGCAGCTGATACTTTCTTAACGAGTTGTTTTCAAACTTTATGCTACTGAAACATCGTTTATTTGCGGATAAATTATTTTTGCTGACCGTTTTTTGTAATTCCTTAACAGATAAAGAAATGATAGAGTTAGAAAATTGTGATACAACAAACCTTTTTTGTTCCCATCATTGAGAGATTCTAGTCCCATTATATGGCCAATAAAAATAAATAAAACTCTTAGTATTAAAGTTTGAATGCCTGTTCCATGTGATATAGTTCCTTTAGTTACTGATGCAGAATTATCTAGATTGCAGGAAATTTTCAGAGATCAAGTCCAATAAAGCTATGATTGTGTGCCAGCAGGCACCATTATCATGCCATATTTGGTTCATTTGCAAAGGGGACTTCATATATTCAAGATTCGTTAATATGCAATGGTCCTGTTCCAGCGTTCATTGCGGGATAAGATTAGAATGGCTTATCAGACTGTGCATATGACTCCTTTATCAATTTGGTGTAATTACGTCTGTAAAGAGGACTGGTATGAATTAAATGCTAGCGGAATTTCCAGTGTTGAAGTATTGTGTGGATTCATTCCACAAACATTCAAGCACTACAAGAAAAATGATTTTCCGCAGCACGTCATCAACAGCGTGCATTAAAAGCACGCTGCGAATATTACTTTTAACGGCGTGCATCCATATGTGCGCTGTTAATATTATTGCACTTGACAGTCTTAACAGCGTGCATTAAAAGCACGCTGCGGTTGACAGTCTTAACAGAGTGCATTAAAAGCACGCTGCGGATATTAATATCCGCAGCGTGCAGTTATATGTGAGCTGTTAATAACTTATGCAATTTTCGCAGCGCACAATAAAAGCACGCTGTTAATAATATTATTAACGGCGTGCATGTTTATGTGCGCTGTTAATAGTAAATTATTTTTTAAAAAAAAAATAATTTTTTTTAACGGCGTGCATATATAAGGACGCTGTGGAAAATGGGTGCACCATCATTTAGCGACGGTTTATTTAACCGTCGCCGATTTAAATTTAGCGACGGTAGTATTTATACTAAACCGTCGTCAATTTAAAACTAGTAATGGTTTAAAATAACCGTCGCCAAATTTAGCGACAATTAAGTATTAATCGTCGCTATATTTAACGACAGTTTTATTTTACCCGTTGCAAATTTTTACATCGGCGACGGTTTAAATAAAACAGTCGCTATTAGCGACGATTTTAATACAAATGTCGCTAATAGTCTATAAATATCCGTCTTTCCTCCTCATTTCTTCACAACACTCAGAATTTTTCTCACGATTTTAGGATTTTAGTTTCGATTTTAGGATTTTAATTTCGATTTAGTGTACTTTTTTGTTTCAATTTTTACTTACTTTGTAAATATTATTAAAAATCACGAGTATTGTTATTAGATTGTAAGTTTTTTTAAAAAATTTATTAAATTATAAAAGTAAATTTTTTTTTATTTTAACGAAAAGATTAGCGACGGATTATGAAATCCCGTCGCTAAATGTATCGACAGTTTTAAAACCGTCACTAAACTTAGCGACCGTTTAAAAACCGTCGCCTATAAATTTAGCGACCGTTGTATTAGCGACGGCAATTTAAAAACCGTCGCTAAAATTAGATTTTGCACTGATTATTAACTGCGTACATTGCACGCTGAGGATAATAGTATTAACGGCGTGCATGTGAACGCCGCGGATAATAAGATTAACAGCGCGCACATGTACGCCGCGGATAATCTTGAACTTTCAACAGCTTAGAACTTTGCAGCGTGCAATGTGCGCTGCGGAAAACGAATTTGCGCGCTGCGAAAAACCATTTTTGTTGTAGTGAAGAGTTGAACCAGTCAAAAGTTATTTTTTGTTTATGTAATGGATTAGTGGGTAAGTGGTTGTGAAGTTTGATATCCCAAGAGATAGGCTCGGTCCACTCTCGATAGTCCAGGAGAATTCATGCCCAACATCCAGATAGTCCCGAGAGGTCATCTTAATTACTAAGGTTCATGAGGAGGTCACCCTATCCACCGGATCCATCAGGTCGTATAGGGACCCACCTTAGGCTCCATTTACCCAAATTCGTTGGAAGGTCATCCGAGAGCTCACCCCAGCCGACCTCTCATACTTCCATAATCTCGTCGATTAGCAAGGCGTTGCCGACCTCCCGAGCCAAGCTCCCGGCAAGGTCTTATCCGACCTCTCAGTACATATTATTGCAGCGATTGAGAAAGTCTTGGCCAACCTCCCGAACTGAGCTCCCATAAAAAGTTTGGACTAGCTTAATACATGTCAGACGAGCTCATGCCTCAAATGAGTTCACACTCAGATTAATCAATATGTAATCCACAGAAATAAGACTCGTAGAGATTTAATCTAATCTTATCTAGGACTTTGAGAATCCAAAGTCCAAGAAGAAAAAGATTTCAACATATTTAGAATCCTACAAAGACTAGAGTTTGAGTCGTCAAAGAACTCTACTCACATAGTAACACTCCTCCTAAAAATATCAGGTTTTGGTCATTGTTTATTAATTCATATTTTACATTTCGACCCTTTCTTACCTCGGATCCGACCTCAGACTTCTGATTCCTTCTTAGCTCCCAACTTCCGACCTTTGCTTCTTTAGGTACACTTTTAACTTATGGCATCCCCCAATAGGTCCTCCAATCCGACCTCCCAAAAAGCCTCGCGATTTTTATCAACACCAAAGTTATTTAAATTCTAGTTGGTTTTCTTTATTCTTTGTTCTATTAAAGGCTTGTGATATGTAGTTTGTACGAGAGAGTTCATTCAGAAACTTCAATGAGAGTTCAGGGAGTGAGAACACTAGGGAATAAGCTGAGGGACCACTTGTATAACTCTTGTAATTGAAGGAATGAAACTTGTTCTGGAAATCTTATTTGTTTATATTCTTATTTGTTTATATTCTATAAGTTTTTCATATTTACACATTACACGCATATTCCCCCAGCTTTATACAACATTCCCTTAACTACTTCCATTGTCTAAACTCAACATCTTGCTTGCATGGCCTTGAGCTTGCCATAATATTATTGTAATATCATGTTGTGCGTCAGATTGAGGACAAGGTGTCGATGTGTATGAGAGAATGCAACAAGTTCTTCTAGAAACTTAAAGTGAGGAAAGTTACAACTCAGTTGCAAGTAAAGTTCATTTGTGGATTCATACCTGGATGGCGCCTGTAGTCCCTTGGGCCCAGACACGATGCGATGACCTTGTGAAAGTTGAAAAGTCTGGATGCATTTTAGCAATGAAGTTTTTGCAGATTATGGGAATCGGTGTTATTGTAGTTTACTGACAATTTGGTCTTTCTTTTTCTTGATTAGGCCTACGGGCAGTGACTCTTGTTTGACTCCTACTAAAGCCTTGTCTTTTCCCTTAAATGGTGGTGGATCAACATTAACATGTTATCATGTGGAAAACATGGATGCCAATTCCGAGCACTTGATGAGATCGATAGAAGAGTTGTTTAGCCCTTAGGATTCAACTACTACAGCAGAAAGTGGAAGTAGTTCACCTTTACTTGAGCAAGTGAAGCTTCAAGAGTATTTACCATGTTCATCATCTAGCAACTCTTTGGTATGTTTTGTTTGCTCTTATGGAGAATCATTTAGTACACCTTAGCTGAACTTCTGAGTCTTGAATGTAGAATCTTGCACCTACAAAGGGCATAAAATGAACATTTCCACAAATTTGTTCAGTACATCGATTAAATTGAAAATATTCCAGGATTTCATCTGCCGTCAAAAAGAAAATAGTGACATTCAAGATAGACTGGAGAATACTCTGAAATATTTGAGGACTAGACCCGGAAATTATTTGAAGAATCATTGAATCGATGGAGAGATGAAGATGCCTTTGATTATGTGCATAAGGTAAAAAAAAAAACATTATCCTATTGTACTCCTTTATTCTTTCCCGTATGTTACCAGTTATATTTTATATCACTATTACTATAGCCTATTCAAACATAGTGTCCGCTAAACAATAAGAATCACCGAGCACATCCTTCTGTTAATAAAGAGTAGTAGAGCATCTGACTCATTTTTGGTCCTCATAAATTTTTAGTTGGCTCGGAAGAATATTGATAATATGCAATCTTTAGCTCTCATATATCCATATATATGCATATATACATTGACATATATCCGATCATTGTCATCTTAAGAAAAGTTTCTTGACTTGTTCTGAACCGGAAACAAGTGAGAAAGCTTTTCTTTTTAAATTTCTTGCATCAATAGATGTAACTCATCACACCTTTTTTCAGGCTGAAGCAGCAGAAAGTCAATACAAGGAAGAGATGAGCAGAAGACAACAAACTGAGGAGGTATCAACTAGTCAGAGCCAAGAAATCCAAATAATGAAAAATCGCCTTGATCAATCTCTGAAAGAACTTTGGCTGGCCTAACAGACATGATTACAATTTGTGATAAAATTTTCAATCGGTGTTCTTAGGTTTAAATACATTGACTTGAACTTATGCTTTCAACCGGTTTGATTATCAACCTGGATAGGAAAATGAACATTTTAGAGTATTAATAGCCCAGTAGCCTATACTATGAATAGACATATATTACTAAACTACTTTATCTGAAAGCTAACATGTTCGAGGGGGTTGTACTAGAACAAGTTACACTGTTGTGTTGAGTGTGATTATTGTCAAACATAAAGTTTTTCTTTCATATCGATACAATAAAAATTGAGTACAAGATATAGAGATACAAAAAACTATTTTAGGAAGCTATTCTATGTGTGTACAATATTTACGGCTACAATCCCTTGAATGAAAGGATTCCTAAATCTAAGATTTCCATAGCTTGCCAATTGAGATTTCCATAGCTGGCTAATTGAGAGACTCACGCCAACACTCTCCTTCAAGTTGGTGTGTAGATATCTTTAACACCTAACTTGTCAAGTGAGTCATTGAAGTTCATGCTGGAAACTGCCTTGGTAAGAATTTCATCTAATTATTTTTCAAATTTAACAAAAGGGAACTGGATGATCTTCTCTTCCAGGTTCTGTTTGATGAAATGTCGGTCTATCTCCACGTGTTTGGTGCGATCGTGTTGAATTGGGTTGTGACATATGTCGATGGCATCTTTGTTATCACAAAATAAATTCATTGCAGAGTCAGGAGGAAAACCGACCTCTGTTAGCAAACCTTTAAGCCAAAGAAGCTCACATAATCCTTTCGCCATGCCTCGAAACTCAGCTTCAGCACTGGATAAGGCTACCACCTTCTGCTTTTTACTCCTCCATGTAACTAAGTTTCCTCCCACAAATGTGAAGTAGACTTTCTATCCGAGATATTCCCAGCCCAATTCGCATCAGTGTAACCTTCAATATTCATATGTGCATTCTTGGAGAACATTAATCCTTTTCCTGATGATGGCTTTAGGTAGCGGAGAATTCGAGTTACAACACCCATATGTTTTTCACTCGGATTATGCATAAATTGGCTGACCAAACTTACGGCGTAAAAAATGTCTGGACGAGTGTGAGATAAATAAATGAGCTTCTCCACTAGTCTTTGATACCTCACCTTATTAGCTGGCACCTGGTCCAAATATTCTCCAAGTCTATGGTTCTGCACAATTGGCGTATCCACAGGTTTACACTCTATTAATCCAACTTCTGTCAATAAGTCTAGTACATATTTTCGGAGAGGAATATGCCATTTTTAGATCTTGCCACTTCTATTCCCAAAAAGTACTTAAGCCCTCCCAAGTTCTTCATCTCGAATTCATTAGACAATTGTTCTTGTAGCCTCGAGATCTCATCAGCGTCGTCTCCGTAATTATCATATCGTCCACGTAGACTATTAACGTTGTCACCTTGCTTTGTCGGTGTTTCAAGAAGAGAGTATGGTCAGAGTTACTTTGGCGATAGCCATACTTCCTCATAGATGAACTAAGTCGGCCAAACCATGCTCGCGGTGACTGTTTTAGTCCATACAATGCCCTCTTCAATTTACAAACAATTTGTTCTCAGTTGTTTCTGTATATCCTAGCAGAACATCCATGTATACTTTATCATCAAGATTCCCATGAAGGAAAGCATTCTTCACGTCGAGTTGATGTAGTGGCCAGTCCAAATTTGCTGCAAGAGATAGTAAGACTCTAACGGTATTGAGTTTAGCTATGGGTGAGAAGGTTTCTGAGTAGTCTACGCCATATGTTTGGGTAAAACCCTTTGCTACAAGTCTCGTCTTGTAGCGGTCAACTGATCCATTAGCCTCGTATCTTATCGAGAACATCCATTTGAATCCCACTAATTTCTTTCCCTCTGGTAATGGGACCAATTTCCAGGTATTATTTTTCTTTAAGGCTTCTAGTTCTTCTTGCATTGCTTGCGCCCACTCTGGATCACATAACACCTTTGACAGACCTTGAGTAGATATATAATGTGCAATTGGGTACTTGGACTTTCTTCCTTCTTCATCGGGGCTGTATTTGTTCGGTGTTTTCCCACGATTGTGTCTAAAAGGCAACACATAACTAGTAGAGGAATCCAAAATATTAGCATGTAAAGGTGCAACATAAGTACTTACCTCGGGAACATTCTCAGGAGGAGAAGGGTCTTCGGGTACTGAGGAGTGAAGGGACTGAATATGCTCTGTATTTTCTGCTTCTTCATATCCATATTCGACATATTCAATTTCTTGTGGTACTTCATTCGGTTCAACCTCTCTATTTTTAGTTCTATGCTCACCCACAGGGGCCATCAACCAATTCATCTCTTCTACTTGAGTCTCCCCCTGAAGGGAAGAATTGGGTATCGATGAAGGATATAAATTCTCAGACTCAAAGAATGTAACATCCATGGTGATATAGGTTCAGTTGGTAGTGGGGTCATAGCACTTGAAGCCTTTTTTATGTAAACCATATCCCAAAAATAAGCATCGAACCGCACATGGGTTCAGTTTGGTACGTTGATTCTTGTGGAGGTGGACAAAAGAAACACACCAGAAAATTCTAGGAGGAAGCATCAATATTGAGGGAAGGGATATATGAGTAGAGAGGATCTGTAAGGGAGTTTTAAGTGTAAAACTTTATATAGAATACGGTTGATTAAGTACACGACAGTGGCCACAGCATCCCCCCAATGGCAACTTGGCACACTTGCTCCAAGGAGTAGGGAACGAGATGTTTCCAAAATATGCCGATTTTTCCTCTCGGCGACACCATGTTGTTGTGGTGTTTGAGAGCATGAGGTCTCATGGAGGAGGCCATTTTGTTAGAAATAGGCCTGAAATCTTTGGTTGATGAATTCACCACCATTATCAGAACGAAGAATTTTTATCTCGGAGGAAAATTGAGTCCGAACCATGGCATGAAATGCTTGAAAAATGGTGAAAACTTCATCTTTAGTTTTTAGCTGATAGAGCCATGTCATTCGAGTACAATCGTCTAACAAAAATTACAAACCAACGGTAACCAAAGGTAGTAAGTATCAAGGATGGTCCCCACAAATCGGAGTGTATCAAAGAAAATGGAGTATTAATTTTATTCAAGCTAACTGGATAAGAAACTCATTGGATTTTAGCCTTGATACATGTATCACAGTTAAAGTCCACAGTCTACAAACTGGAAAATAAAGATGGGAGTAGATGTCGGAGATAGCCAAATGATGGGTTCCCCAATCACGTATGTCGTAGTCAAATATGTCGTTCATGGCTACTAGTTTGATGGTGCGTGTAATTTGCTTTGCCTGGGCTGAAGTCATCAATGTAGTACAATCCCCCCTCCTAGTACCACGCCCAATGATCTCCTTGCTGAGAACATCCTGAAGAAGACAAAAATTAGAGTACATCAGCACAACACAATTATGCTCTTCAGCAACTTGACTCACAGACATCAATTTGTTGGAGAGAGACGGAACAAGAAGTGTGTGAGCTAGAGAGAGAGAGAGAGAGAGGGAGAAAGGGGCACTGTTCCAGCCCCTGTGACTGGATAAGTAGCCCCATTGGCATTGACAATGCAAGTCCTCCGTGGCTGAGTAGTGTTGGAGAAGTCATTTTGATCAAATGTCATATGATACGTCGCTCCGGAGTTGATAATCCAGGCACCATCCTTCGAACTGGTAGAGCTGCAAAAAACTTGACCACAATTACGTTGATCGGGGATTGAGGTAGAAGGTTCGGCCACGGGAATAAGAGAGAGTTGGGATCCAGCCATGGCCACCGCTGCTCGATTTGGGCCATCTTCAGTTGTAAGAGCATTTCGTTTCTTCCGGGATTGTAATTATTGCCACCAGTCTGGGTAGCCATGTAATTTGAAACGAGTTTCCCGAGTATGTTTTGTACTCCCACAGTGAGTGAAGTTATTCCCATCAGAATGACCTTTAGATCGTGAGAAGGACCCAGGCCTTTGTGGCTGGCCAGATTTCACACCTTTGATGGCTATAACAGCACCACTAGCCACTGCTTCTACTCCCGAGATCATCATAGATTGTCGGAGATCTTCCCTTCAAATGTGAGCATATGCTTGCTCAATGGAAGGAAAAGGTTTCAAGTGAAGAACATCGCTCCGAACATGATCCAATCGGTCATCAAGTCCGTCAAGAAACGTGTATACTCACTCCTCCTATAAAATGGAGTTGTAGCTTTGCATGTCAGTTGCACATTTCATTGGATTCGGTCGGCGAAAATCGATCTCTCGCCACAAACCTTGTAAGTCGTTATAGTAGTTTTCTATCGATCCTCCTACTTGTTTCATTCAAAATATACGACGTCGGAGCTCGTATACCAGCGAGGTGTCAGTTCCATCAAAGTATGTTGTTGCAGCAGAATCCCATACCTGCTTAGCTGTTGGATAGCGAATAAAGTATCCCAATTTTTTTTTTTTCATGAGATATACATGTCAACAACCTGAGACCATAATCCATAGTTGGAAACCTCCAACTTGATGTTGATTGGAACCATCGGGGAATCAGTGATGGGAGAGAAAGAGGTCTGGACCCTTGACAAAGCCTCCGTCATTTTTGTTGTTAGATTATCAAGACAGTTTTTGGTGGAGTCAGCCATGGAGGCCAATCAAAATCTTGTCCCCTACCCGATCAAAAAAAGGGAACCCAAGATCATGCTCTAATAACATGTCAAACATAAAGTTTTTCTTTCATATCGATACTATAGAAATTGAGTACAAGATATAGAGATACAAAAAACTATTTTAGGAAGCTATTCTATATCTGTACAATATTTATGGTTGCAATCCCTTGAATGAAAGGATTCCTAAATCTAAGATTTTCGTAGCTTGTCAATTGAGGTTTCCATAACTGGCTAATATAAGATTCTCACGCCAACAATTATAATGTTGGTCATTATGTTAGCTATATTATTTACAAGAGGCTGAGTGATTTCATTGAAGGAAGAGAACGTGAAGATAACGGCCAATTCACTTCATCTAGGAGCAACTGCCACCAACCTGTTTCGCCATTTTGGATTTGTTAATGGTAACAGATCTCTTCTTCTTTGATGATTTTTTACTGCCAATCATTCACATGTAAATTGAAAACGGTATAAATGATAAGGGCTCAAAGTTGCGCAATTGCTATTGTTATCATACTACAATTTCCACTTTCATGGGACCATATGTTCTTACTGCTTACCTTCATTCTCTCTGTAATTTGGGAATCTTATAAGGTTTAGATCACTTCATATGTGTGTAGTTGTGATGCATGCCTCTTTTTTCTTATATCTAAACAATTTCTATACTTTAGAGTAAGTCAGGCCTTGTCGCTGTTCTTATCAAGCATGTGATGAAAAATGTTCAGCAGGTAAACCGTTTTTGTACTTAATTTGAGGATCTATTCAGTTAAAAAAATACAAAAGAAAGTGCCATGTCTTGCTAAATAGCATCTTGATAAGGGCATATCTTTGCATGTATATTACTCAATTAATAGGCTTGAATTGTGTTAGTTTCGAATGGAATTATACTTTTTGGGTTGTTTTGAATGTCAATATTGGAAGGGACAAAATGGTGTACATGAAGCAACATTGATACAAAGAAAAACAGAAGAGCGCGCGTAGCCACACCAGTTCACGCGCGGCCATGCGCGCAAATTGGCACTACACGGATAGAGGCACGCGCGCGGCTGCGCGTGATCGGACACAAAACTCCGAAAGCATGCATGCGGTGGTGCCAGTTTTCTCGCATCCGCGCGCAAAAGGCATGGAGAAACCAAATTCTAGCCTCCACGCGTGTATGAAAAGAGAGAAAAACCCTAGAAAAAGAGGAGGGCCGAAACAACAAAAAATGGAGCCGCAGTCGCGCACAAAAATCCAGAGAGCGAGAACGAGAACGAAGAACGAAGACGAAGAGCGCATCTACCAGGGACGGACTCGCAATTCTTCTTCCCTTCTTCTTACTTAATTTTATTTTGTTATTGATGTCGGAAAACATTAATTTGTTTTATCGTTTTTCCGTTGTGAACTAATTTCTTTAATCTATAGGACTCTGTAGCTTGGTCGAATATTTATTTATGAATTGTTGACTTATATATGCAAATTTCTTCTTGTTTATTTATATTTTTCGGATTTTATTGTGTCCAATTACTTGATCAATAATTGAATCGTCATATTTATTTGAGATCTATCACTCGAGAGAGGGGTTTTGAATAGGACCGTAGGAAAATATATCGTTGATGTTTATAGGGCTCGGAAGACCGATAACTCTGACGAATCCATTAAAAAAATTATTGTGCAATTGAATTCGTCATTAAAAGAATTATTGTGCAATTGAAATTATTTATCGTTTGATTTTTTATAGGGATATTAAAATTGACTTTAGATAATTGATTTATACGCACCACTTGAGAAAGGGAGTAGAAATAGTCGAGAATTCTTAGGTAGTAAACGCATTGAAATTATAAATATTGATGTCAATGATAATTTAATATAGTGAAGACCAAGTGAAATCGTATATCTAGATTCTTATTCTCACTGACTTTAAAACGATTGCGCGTTTTCCTCAATTTTAGTTCATAATTAACAACAAACAGTTTAGTGAATTTTCTAAATAAAGTCTGATTATTTTAATTGTTGTACTTAATTTATAATTAAATTGCACTCTCTCTCTGTGAGATCGACATTCGTACTCTATCGAGTTCCAAAACTTGACATCATACACTTGTGAGTAGCAAATATAGCAACACATCTGATCATGAAATTTTACTTCTCGTATATCTGATCTATTCGTGTGGTAGTTGCAGGGCGCAGCAACAACCTGCTATGTGGCATTACATCCAGATGTTAAAGGTGTGAGTGAGTAGTATTATACGGATTGTGACTTAGCTGAGACAAGCTGCAACCTAGGGATCATGAACTGGCCAAGAAATTGTGGGAGTTCACAATTAGTCTGATGGATCAATCCAAAGCATAGCCAAATTTTCATTCATTTGATCGAGCTCTTTAACTATTCTCCACTCTTTAGGATTTTCCACCGGTTTAACATTGTTTGTTCTGAAAAATTTGTTTTTTCAATTGTTGTTTTAACTTGGTTCGACCTCTTGATTTCATATATTTCCACGATATATAGATAAACACAAAAATAAGAGAATAGAATAATCAGTATGCTTAAAAAAATCTCTCCTCCCATCTACTGGTTAACAACTGCCGAAATACATGTTAATCAAATAGAGAGATGTGGCAAGAACTGCCGTTCGATTGAGAAAACGAGAGTAAATATCAATTTATGTTCTCCGATTTCTGTACATCTTTTGCATCTTACAAGATCTTCTACATCTACTTGTTTTCCCGGCTCTCTTTCTCCTCCGCTAACCAATAATGTAAATATACATACTTTAGGCCCAATAATTTAAGGGAAGAATCACATATACAATCAATCAATGGATATATTATCCCAAGGAAGACAAGGCCTTTTCATTTGGACTTGAAGTCAGGCAGATACCCGAGTCAAATTTAGAGCACTCAACTCTGTACGAAGCCGACATGTCCATCGAAACTGTTGGTAAAATGCAACTCTCTATTCGCAGGATCTCTTGATACTAAGAAAATGGATATTGCCTGCCACTTCATAGAAGGCATCTTAAAGCCATTAAACGAGAGTCGACAGTGCCAGAAGAATCTTGCTCCAGCATGTCAATTTCTCCTGAGATGCAATCCTGTTAAACAAGACGGCTTTATCAGGTTGACTTGATGACATCTGTGATAAAGGAAGTCATAGTCCAGTCATATGGTGGGATGGAAATGGAGCCGAGGGATTTAAATCAACAGATTGATTCAACTGTGCAGGGTCCCTCAGGAATTGGTGAGCCACACGATCAGCCAAGATAGATTGTCGGTCATAAAGTTCTGCATGAGCAACCCTACCAAATTTCCTTCCATTAGCATTGTTGTGGCAGGATGCCAGTTCCCGAAAAGCATGAGAGCCAGAATGCACTCCTTTAAGAATATCTGGATCCCAGTAAGAGAGGGTATTGGCACAGGGACTTGGTGGCCGCTTTGGTACAATGGAAAATCCATCAGGCATTAACATGGATTGATTATACGGGATGGCACCAATCCCACCTGTTAGAGGTGCGGAGGAGCCAGATGTGAGGGGGCTAGATATTGGTGACGGAGACATCCTCCCACTCGGGTGCTGAGGAGATCTTGGATGTAGAAGAGGACTACCAGTTGGAGAGACAGGACACGATATGTTCCTTGGAATGTAAACATCACTGCAGGCATGAACCATTTAGAATCACAGAACAAGAATGAAGCAAATGATCAATGCTATCTGTGTAGATATCATAAGTAATTAATTATTTCCATTTTTCCATGAACTACATCTTTAAAATAATGAAGTGATATTTAGCGGAGGACCTTGGATTAAACTTAGATTTTGACAACCTAGATGAGTGGATAGCAAGTCTCTCTGGATCCGACTGTAGACTTCTTGTATTACCAATGCCCTACAAATTGTTTCATACATTATCAGTGATAAAGGGTGGCTGCCAGAGAGCAAGTAAAATGTCGATAATATAACAAAATATAGAACTCAATGTATCAGTAGTTCGGTATGGCACAGACCCAGTGTAAGGCAAATAAATGTTCTAACTCCAGAAGGGTCCACCTAGAAAGTTCAGGAGTGAAGTTCAGAAAATAGAAAGTACCATGGACTTGGCGGCTTTTGACATTGGAGAATGATCAGAAGATGCAGAACCCAATATCTGTTTTTCCAAAGGAACACCACTTTTTACGAAAGGGTGCTCCAACAGTTGAGCAGCTGTAAGACGATGCTTGGGATTGCGTTGCAAACATTTTCTCACAAAATCCTTCCCATCATCTGATAGATGATCTGGAATTGGTGGAAGTTCTTTACTGTTTCCGATTTTGAACATGGCAGCAACCTTTACGATAAAATGCAGTGAGCATCAGAAATGAAAAGATTGTCATCATCATTTTACTCATAGCCAATAGTACACACATATGCAACAATGGAGAAGTTCGATTAGATCACCTTCAATTGGATACACCAAAGGTATCCACAAGTTCAGAAAGAATAAGAGAAGGGAAAAAAACCGCAAAAAAAAGAATTAATTCCAAAAATCTCATAGTCCAAATCACACACCCCTTCATATTGGCTCCAAGGTGGTTTTGACGTAGCCATTTCCAAAACAGTGCATCCAAGACTCCATATATCAACAGCAAGGTTACAACCATTTGAATTTCTTATGACCTAAAAGAGCGAAGAGATAATGATGCAGCTAGCAAAAAGCAAGTCATAAATCTATTTACAAGATTTTTGGGGGAAAAGACCAACCTCAGGTGCCATCCAATTAGGGCTACCTTTAAACGATAAAGGGCAGGTTTGCCCTGTAACCTGTAAAACCACAAATGAAGGTAAACACTCAGGACCATTTAGGCCACATAATTATGCATGAGATCAAACTTCAACCATACCTGAGGCACTTTCATCAACCAAACAAATCAGTCAAATGAGTCATAGCTTACATATTAAAACTAGTTTAAATTAGGGGCCCTGTGGGCTGTGCATGATAAATTGTCATAACAAACCAACCAACAACACAAAAAGTGATAAATTAGTTTCCCAAATATGGACTTGCCAATGTTCTAACATGTTGCCAATTCACTAGATTAATTCCAATTAGCCATTTATGTTAATTTTTGTTGTGTGAAGTTCCTTGTAATTCAAACTAAGCCACCCTTGAGAAGAAACAGGCTTACATGTTTTGCCATGCCAAAATCTGCCAACTTAACACGGCCATTTGGATCCACAAGTATGTTGGCCCCTTTAATGTCCCTGTAATATATATGCAGCATTCAGTGCCTAATTATTAATTATTCCAAGTGAAAAAATAATTCAAAACAAGCAAGCAAAGATGATCAGATTTACCGATGCACCGTGTTTTTAGCATGCAAGTATGCGAGCCCTGACAAAATTTGTTGAGTATAACTTCGAATGGCTGATTCTCCTAATATTCCATATTCTTGTAGAATCTTATGGATAGAACCACCAGATACATATTCCAAATATATATATAATATATCACCAACCTGATCACAGATAAAGATTCAGAATCAGCGGAAGATCAGGAAAAAGGATGCCATGCACTATTTTAGGAGTAATCTATTCAACTAATTACGTATTGCAAACTAGTGTAAAACTATTTGCTATAAAAATAGTGTTCAATAATAATGCCTCCACAAATTTATGACTCCCTTGAGATATACTAAATTGTTCACAATATTAATTGTGAGATTATAAACGAAATAAAGAGAAATGCATTTGGTTGACAAAAGTATAACAATGGATATCTACAAAGTTCACATGCCGATGCACCACAATAGAATCAGCAAATTTGCAGGAACGCAACTGACCGTTTCAGATCCATAATACTGAACAATATTAGGATGCTTTAAGCCACTCAACAACACAATCTCCTGAGGAAACATAAATTATTTGTTAGAATTTCACATTATGTAATGCAAAACCAAGAACAATGATTTGCAGTTAAAATAGTATCCAACAAACAATTAGCTTTGAACATCTTGTAGAAAATAAGAATATCCAGAGAAAGTCAACAGACAAAAAAGACTGACTTGTCCTAACTGCTTCGCACTTTCCTTTGATCTCGCATCATCAGCAAATAAAGTGACCTCCTTCATGGCGCACATTTCTCCAGTCTCACTAAAAAATCAGTAGAATGCCACTCAAAAAATTCAGGAAACTAATAAAACAAATTAACACTCCAAAAAGTGCATAATAACCATTTTGTTAGGATATAAAAAAAATGGGGATTATAAATGGCGTACTAATATGCACATGAAAGCTACCATAGCAAATACATGGAAACCATATTAGAGATTAAGGAAATAAAGAGAACTTTTTTACATTTTCGCACCTATTAAAACCAACGTAAACATGTCCAAATGTGCCTCGACCAAGCAATTTTCCTCTCTTCCAACGCAAACCGGAGCTTGCGAGGTTCTCTGCTCTTCCAGGACTGCGCGGTACTGAAGATGATGCCACAGCAGAATTCGGATGAGAGAAGGGTGAAGAATTGGAGATTGCTATAGGAGGAAGGGGCAAGCGGTGACTCTGTTGTCTTGACTCGTCAGGCCAGTTACTCAGTGATTCGGAGTGTCCCCCTCCAGCTCTAGGATGAATTGGTGTCACAGCACCACTCTGAATTCTAGAACTAGGGCCAGGACTTGCCATTCTAGGACTAGGGTTAGAGGAAAATTCCGGGCTTCCTCTGCTGGGCTGCCAGAATAACTGGCCTGACATATCTCCTCCCATTGAATTATGGCCAGAAGTCTGACCTGATCCAGGACTTGAGCATTGACCAGATCCGAGTAAGAGGTGTTCTGGAAAAAGTTTTCCAGCAGGAAAAGCAGAGCCAGAAACTTGCTCATAACCAGAAATTCTCATTGGACTTCTCGAGGGACTAGACATTGAGCTATCTGGAGCACTGAAAAAGGCACCGGAATGCGGGACCTGTAAATTTGATACTCGACCACTCAAAGGTCGTCTTTTAGGTGGTGATGAGACAGTCTTTTTAGCAGAGAGGTTCACTGTAACAAGCGACTCCCTTGAGATTGCCGGTGCAAGAGAGGACTGATCTCTAACAAAAGAAATTCACCAAGACAATACGAGAAAATGAGGTAACAGGTTAGTAAGACGAAAAAAAATTTCACATAACTTAATCAGAACTAACTGAACACAAATAGTTTGATGTACTTCATCCTATGAGTATAGAACTCCACTCACCTAGAAGGACTGCCTGCAGCAGTTCTGCCACCAACATCATAGTCAGTTGCCCGAGGACTTCGTTGGTGAGAATCAGCTGGATCATCACTTTCAATGGAACATTCACTAGAGATCGAATGAACAATGACTTCACCATCCATATCTGTAGGGTCTGGCTTTTGCCAAATGCATGCCGGCCTTGGGAGAGGAGGAAACAATGATGATTTTGAGACTCTTTCTCGCTTTGGTTTTGCTGATTCGCGTATTCCAGAATCAGTGCGACGGACATTTGCAGTGCGCAGGCGCATACCTGGCAGTGGAAGTGGTTGGGCTCGAGGCCTTTCTGCGAAACTTTGACATCTTTCAACATGTTTGGAAGGTGATGGAGATCTTGACACAGCTTGTGATTTAGACACTCTCTCTGAAACGATGTCACTGGTGCGTCTTCTAGATCCTCCTAATTTACCAGACGGTTTACTTTCCGGACTCTTAAACTTCTTATGCAACGTGTCAATAAAACTTTCTTTGGATTTTTTCTTTTTTTCTTTGTTTGACCAAGACTTTCCCCACCATGAAGGCATATTTCCTGGAAAAAAAAAGATATGCAAAAAATGAAGCTACGCTCTCAATACAAATTGTGGCAGCACAAGAGCATATTCCATTTACAAGTATCCTTCCAAATAGCACTAAAAGACTTTCTTCAACTTATTATGTATTTAGATATTTATCAGCCATTAAAGAAATGGTTTTGATCTTAAGAAACATCATATTTGTTCCTTTCAACACCACCCGTGCTTCACCCATCTGACTCTCAGTAATGATGTAAATTCAAGTATAATAAAGGTCGATCAATGTATTATGACGAACAATAACTGCACCTCCCTCATTTACTTAACGACCATTAAAGTTAACGGGATCAAAAAGTTGGTTTCGGTGATTATTGGAAAAAAACAGAGAAAATAAAATAAAAGAAATCCACATGATAAAATCCTCTAATCGTGCTCCAACCACCATTTTCCTTGTTCTTCTTCTACTCCATTGATCAAAAGCGGGCATCTCTACCAACTTCGTCAGTCTTTTCTTCCCCCATTATACATACAAGATCAAATTCCGAACTCATGAATCGTGTGATTTAAGAAGATTCAACAAACGAGGACAAGCATAAAAATTATGCAAAACAAAAGGGGCGATGAGTCTTTTACCCCACTTCCAAAGCACAACTCCGGAGATTATCAAGAGTTTCCCATTTTTTCCCTCCCAAAACTTAATCAGCAAACAACACTGATCTCACGGTAATCAAGTAAAACAACCAAAAAAAAAAACCAATCTTTTAACTACAGATCTAAGCATACATCACAAAATCTCACCAAGAACCGTAACTCATTAACTTCAATCAATCAGAGTAAACCAAGAAAAACAATGTTACAAGAACATACCGCAATTCACATCACGCGAGCGAAAAGCTCACCCATTCCACATAAAACACAGAATTCGGGCGTCCAATTTCACAATCCGTACGCCCGAAAGCTTGAAAACTACGCCGTGTTGGATTCAAGTGGGTTTCTCTTAGTGTGAACTAAGAATTTCTGAAGAGATCGAGTTGAGAGAGAATGACGTTAAGAGTTCTCGGAAGAGTTGTCCGAGTGAAATGCATTATAATCATGATATTTAATACTTCCATTATTGTAATTACTATTTTTCCNTTGAATGATTTTCGCCTGATATAATCTTAATCAATCAAATGATTGAGATATGATAGATAACTCGTATAATAAATCTTTATGACAGAAAATTAAAATTATCCCGAAATTCAAATCGTTTAAAAAAAATATATGATATTATAAGCTAACATATACATTCAAATTGAACTAAAATTATCCAGAAACCCAACACTAAAACGCTTTGAAAGTAGCTGGCATTTTTATGCAACTACGTTGTTGCGCAAAGAAAAAATTGAAACAAAGGAATAGACATTATATGTTGATCCAAGGATGACAAGTTTGGCACATTATGGTGATTGCAACAGAACAATAGAATCCTCCATGAAAATCCTGACAGTGGACCAATCTAACCAATACTTTAGCATTTGTTTTACCACCCACATTTGCTATTTGGCTTTATATTTGGTTTGTTTCATATTGTGAATAAATATTCAGTGTCAGATTTCAAATATTTGGTTTGCTGATTGATATTCTGCAGGCATCTTGTGTAACCACAAAATTATGTAAGATAGTAAATTCTATGCAACTATGATTTTCTTTAACTCGATCCAACGTAGAATATTATTGTCTTAGCATCTTGTTTCCAAGTACTACCGTATAGGAGTTTTAACCGTTACACCTGTTGTGGCGATTGGGGGCTCGTCTAGTAACCAGGGAGACGAGGGCGAGATGATATTGGGGGGTTTTCCGGAGAGGGGGTGGTGGTAATGTTTCATTTTTGTTTTTCTCTGATTGCATCCTCTTTGCTCTTGTTGAATTCGCGCCGAGTGGCAACTTTGTGTTATTGAATGGGTACAGTTTGGGGAACATGTAAGCATGCAAAGTGTAAATGTGTCTCTGCTCCACAAAATTAAGTGTTGACCTTACTCAAGTACTCAAAATCAAGATTCTTGAACAACATTGTTCCTAACATCATTCCAAAAACAAATCTAAAAGATGGCATTCAAATACCTTTAAAGACGTTTTCAGTGGATAAAATACCCCATGTCGCGAATAGACAGATTTTAATAGAGATTATACAACCAATGTGCTGCAGAAACAACATTCAGGATAGAAATATGGCACAGTTCAAGGTTGATCATCAGCTTATTAGGCCAGTCTCTTGAAACACTTCCACGAGACTGTTTCTATCAACACTCTAAGCCGAGGCTCGTGCGAACAGGCACCACAAAAGGGCTTGTTTTCATCCTCCAAATTATTAACCTGGCATCGATGTGATGAAGTATTTTATGATCTGAACTAGATAAAAACATTATACAAAAGGAAAAATCTCGATATAATGTAACTTGTTAACTAACAAAAGCTGCACAGATATACCTTTTGTTTATGAGTTTTGTTCTGGAAATATATATATTTCCAATTATGAATCGCCAAATTTTTAAATCTACATCTAGGATCTGCATCCATGTATTACAAGTTCCAAGTTTTCAACCTGTATCAGGAATACACCATTCAGTCAATAGTGAATTTATCCAAAAATTCTTCGCCGGACTGGCTTCTAGCTTTAGCATTGATTCCAAATCGAGATCTTGAGCCCATCCGGTACCTAGGACGGGTTGGGAAACGCATTCCATTACGGGAGTTGTTAAAATTGAAATCTTTGCTTGAACCAAGCGAGAATGTGCGATGCTTCTGCTAATGTTCTCTCCTTCTCCATGTAAATATCATTCCCAAAACATTCAGTTCTCCACTAAAATAATATTTTTTCTAAAATTTCTGACGCGATGGTACGTGCAGGGACAGGTTCCTTCATAACATCAATTGGATTACCTCTTCACCAATCAGTTCAAATGACACTCTGGGATTATAACAACCTCATTTTGCCGGGCTTGATCTGAGTTGGCTGGCACCAAACCATCAGAAATACGATTCTCCTTAATGTTATCGTCTCGAAACGGGATTTCCTTACCTTTAAGGTGTTTAACATCCAGAACCAAGATTTGAAATCCCTCCATTTGATGTAAAATTTCCAGAGCAAGCTTTGATCCTCAACCGCATGGACTGAATGATCCAGAACCGACTAGTGAAGCCCGCTCGTAATTGGAGAAATGTTCATAGCCAAGAAATCGAGGAGCCTCCCCATGCTAAGCGTTTATCAAGAAGGTGATGAGATTCTGGAAGAAGACATCACCAAGTTTGGAGATGCCGGCGGGGCATTCACCGGTACCGATAAGATAAATGCTCATAATAAAAATAACATTTCATAAATGATAAGTGATGCTAGCCAGGCAAATCACGCGAGTTGGGTGGGTAATTTATCGGGTCGAATAGGTTCTTTTCGGACATGCTAGAGATCGGGCAGATGATATCCTGGCTCTGCACACCGAAGAACATCAGTAGCAGGAGGTTTTCCAGCGTAGCCACTCCGACGCTGAAGTCAGCTAAGTGTTCACACAAAATAATAGATTGTATATGTTGAGTGTTTGTGGATAATGTTAAGTGAATTGACCTCCTCATGATCAAGTAAACATAAGTATTTATAAGGGAGACGACACTGATGACCTTGTTTTCAGTATCAGCCACTCCTAGTGGCAATATAACTTTCCATGCTACGCTCCTTGAAATTGTCATAAGTGACAACATATTATTTTTGGTCTTGTCACATCATTATTAAGTGCACTAAATGATATGTCAATGATTTCGGAGTATGGTCATCCATACCTGTGGGACCAGGATTGACGCATGTTCCGAAGTGCTTGGACAGTGATCTCGATGTGAGGACATAAACTGGTCCCTGATTCACTAAGTCTTCTTGTAATGTTTGGGCTAAACTGAGAACTCGGGTTTATTTGTGGTTGGCTTCCTTGGTTGTTGTGAACTCAGATATTACCTATAAAAGAGCATTTCTTTCTCCCACCTTGGCTTCCCTCATCATCTCGATCTATTCTCCTACCCGAGTCTTAGGACGTCCCGGGTTCTTCTCGGGATATCAATAAGATTAAAATATTTAACCAAAAACTCAGATTAACAACACGATTCAATTCAAATCAATAAACATATGAAACACATATAAACGCTGCAGCCTGCATGCAAAGTTGTATAGACACATATCATAGAAGGTTGAAACTCTGTTTCAAGTAGTACCTATGACAGTTTCTGTAGCATTGACAGTTTCCACGTTTCACAGGTCAGGTGACATCAGATTTCGATGATATGGCGTGGGATTTCATTCATGTTCGGCCAGAGGATTCAGTCGGGAATCCATGAAAATGCTTTGGCTCGCAAAACCACATGATCAAACATCCATACCTCTACCATTATGATATAATGTGTGCGCGCATGTGTACATGTTTTTTTAAATGAAAATTTGCGCTATAGTTGCATGAATTTTTTGTATGTAATATTTTTCACATGATATAGGTATGATATGGACATTGTATTATATGTTAGAAAATTACGAACTTTTTTACGCATTTATGTGTGGTTGTCTAGACTCTAGAGTGTTCAGTTTCCACAAAAAGTTTGTGAAATTGAATATTAAATAACATACAATAAATATATCGACAAAAAATTGCAGATGCTTCGAAAAAGTGAATGGGAATCAAAGTCTGAAATCTAAAAAAAAAAAATTAGAAGATGTGGTTTGAGGGGTTATGTGGTGTTTACTGGATAATGTTGTACTAGAACTCTAGAAATCCAACAATAGAAATGCCTAACTTGGCATAAATATATTATGATTATTGTCGAATCATGTCCTTTCCACATTAGGTACGCACCATCCAACAAAACGACTTTCCACTGAAAAGGCGTTGTTTATACTTGGATGAGACAACCATCCGAAGAAATAATGAAACATAAAAGGAGTTGGCTTTTGAATCATGGCCTTGTGAAAATGTAGGCATATTGGTGTTGCTCCAGAAATATTGTTTGAAGAAAGATCCAAGACTTGGATTCTCTCTAGACTACACATGTCTGAAGGTATGGCTCCATGGAACTCGTGGGAGCGTAGGCCTAGAAAATGAAAGTTTCCGACCTCAGATCCCAGCCGATTTGGTATCTCACTAGTTAGCCTGTTGTTTCCGAGATCGAGCATTTCCAATTCTGTGCAGTTCCTCATGGATGAGGGGATGCTTCCAAATAAACTATTATTTCGTAAATCCAACCATGATAATGACAATGAAACAAGGTGAGTGGGATTTTTCCAAAGAAAATGTTGGCCAGAGGTCTATCAATCTCCATGTGCTGGTACATAGAAATAACACTGGACCCATAATTATGTTTCTTGATAGATCTAATACAGAACCTAGCTCAAATGACTCCTGGTTGGTGATGGTGGTAGGGAATGTAAAATTTGGAAAGACACCATGTATTTGGTTATTAGATACATTCAGATGTGCTAGTTGAGAAGCTGTATTAACGAACCATGTAGGAATTTTTTGTGATTTGGTTAAAGGAGATATCAAGAAACACTAACTTAGTATGATACCGCAGCCATTCTGGAAACTGTGGTCCTAGATTGCATCGGGAGAGACACACAACTATTAGTTGAAAAGTTGGGATCCAATCAGGGCTAAAACCATTGAACATATGGTCATTAAGAAACAACTCTTTCAAGGATGGAGGTAACGTCAGATCGGATAGACGACCCCTAAATTGTTTGATCACAAATCAAGAGCAATCAAATACGGAATATTTAGGTAGACCTTTTTAATGAACCCATGGAATTTATTATGCCCAACCTTGAAAAATCAATCAGTGATCCACTCATCTTGTAGAAACTCAAGTCCAGATGCTGCAATATCTTTTCCAGAGGCCCAGACAAGTTCATCGTTAGTTCGGGAAGCTGTGCAGTCAAACTAGTATGTTGCTGAACTGCTCATATTTCCAAAGAATTTAGGAATCCCGCCTTCGAGTTTACTATGAAAGTGATCGAGATGTGCAAGGGACCTAATGTTTTCAAACAAATATGAAATGGGATAGGTTATATTGTTATGTGAAAAATCAGTTAGTGTTAGGCTATTGTTGAAGTTCAAGAACCAACAGAATGATGAAAATGAGATGTAACTACATGAGAAGTCAATGATAGAAAGAGGAGTTGAAGCATTGAAGGAAGGTAGAGAAGAAGGGGGCATGTAACTATCATAGACCATTAGGCTGAACCAACATGGATCTCGGTCCATACTCATGCACCACTACTAGTCATGAGTTGTTATGATGGTTCAGCATGAGCTCATGCTCATGCCCATGCACACGCACCCATAGAATATCTCAGCCCTGGAAAGTGGTTTCTTTCGCCTTCACCAACACTTGAATCCAGGACCTCCAGACTTAATTACCTAAATTCTTATAGTGGAAATCTAGAATAATGTGTGTGTGAGATTCTATTAGATATCTTGGTACTCTATTACATATCTTGCCAAAGGTATTTATAAGGATTAAATGGAAAATTATACATCATTGGAAGTGTGTAACTTTTCTGCACTCAAATTGATCACAGAAAGAAATTTTTTTTGACCCTTTCTTTAATATTCATAGTTGATCTAGAAATTGGATGGGTATATCCATCCCCTCATGAATAGAAAAGGGTATGGACAGGGCTTGTCCGTTGCGATTTATATTATCAGCGTGCTTATAGGTTATTATGTTAGCTCGAAGGTTTATTCAATGTAATAAAGATTGTGTTTTTCACGTCATTAAAAAAAGAGTATGAAAGATTATTCATACTTTTAATGATTTATTATTATGAATTTTTCCAATAGCACGAAGTTCTTTCACAGATGAAAAAAAAAACCTTACACGCTATACACATATTTATATGTTTATCTATATTATCTAATATTATACTATAATACTATAGTATTTTTATTTTTATTAAATAAGATAAGAAGAGGTTACTTTAATTGCACAGAAGGTTAACATACAGATTAAAATAGTAATTTTTTCATTAAATTATATTTCAAACTTTGTTTCGATCTATACTATATATTAAGTTACAACTCTTATTGATATATTCAAATTGCACCAGAATAAAATTATTATTATACTCCTCATCAAAGTAAAATTTCACTACTATAACATTATTCATATTTTATAATATAAATCAAACTAATTAAAATCTAAAAAATTTATAAATAAAAAACTATATAAGCACGCGATAAAACACTAGTATGTGCATATTATGTTTGTAAGTGTGATGTAATGAAGAAAATGGAATTACCGGAATTATAAGCAATAAATATATTGAAATATTTGAAAATGGGGATAAATTTGTTTTTGAGATAGAAATAAAAATAAACTTTAGTGTTTGTTTTTTCTAACTTTTATTTTTCTAGGTAAGAAAGATCTATATATATCTATATATCTATATATATATAAGTAGAGTTTTTGTCGAAAATAGTAATTTACCGCCAAAATGTCATTTCTAAAAAAGGAAAGATATATCATGAATATTGAAAAATGTGTACTGCAATAAATGATAACTTCAATTATTGCTTGTATTGATTATATCAATCATTTAGTTCAAATTTGAATTTAATTCATTTTTATATTAATTCAAATATAATTTATGTATTATATTTTTTTATTTAAATTTAAACTAATTTCTATTGAAAACATAAACTACATTAAAATTTTTGCATTGATTATATCAATCAATTTAATTTGTGATATGATTTTGTATTACTATGATATATTTAATTTTTATTTCAAACTATATAAATAAATTTTAAGTACAAATTATTGCAATGTTCAGCATCACTTATATATAAATAAATTTTAAATACAAATGATTACAATGTTCATGGTCGATAAGTAAAAAATATTATTCTTCTATTTGTACAAAATTTTAATTATTACGTATTTATTAATTTGATAATTTTCTTCTATATTACAAAGTTCACGGATACAGGATAGTATAAAATGTCCCGTAATGGAAATGATTAAACCAATTTTAAAGAAAGCACGCATCTTATTAGGAGACACCTTATAAATTCATTGGCATTGTTTTGGAATACACATAGTAAATGTTCATAAAATAACTTTTCTGGTTTATACATAATTTATTTATAATCAAATATTTCATTTTTCTTTAGGAATAATAGGCTGTTGGGTATATTATGAAGAGATTTTGTAGATAAAATCACAACTCATTTGGATAAAAATATTGATGAAACAATTACTGTTATCATTTAAATGTGTCAAACACGTGCCCTGATACAAAATTGTTTGTGAATTTGGATTTAGATGAAATTACTGAATTTTAAAAAAGTATTTCTCATTAATTTAATTGAATTTGATTTAAAAATATTTTTTATCACATGATAAAAAATAATAATATATAGCTTCTCAAAAATTAAAAAATTAAATATGTATTTAGGTTGGTTAACGACATCAATACACTAAACACGATAACCATCATGTCATTGTCTTAGGCTAACACAATCTAAAATTTTGATATATGATAGTGATTATTAGCCAAAAAAATTAATCGACATATATTGTATTTAAGAAAATTTTTTAAAATTAGCGAAAAAATAGTTTTTATAATTATATTATTTTTTCAATTTAAATGTCTATTCATTTTTCACTAATTTTTAATAATATCATCCTGTGCATCGCACGGATTAAATACTAGTGTGTGTGTGTGTGTATATATATATATATATATATATATATATATAAGCAGAGTTTTTGCCAAAAATAGTAATTTTCCGCAAAAATGTCATTTCTAAAAAGGAAAGATATATCATGAATATTGAAAAATGTGTACTGCAATAAATGATAACTTCAATTATAAAATTATTGCTTGCATTGATTATATCAATCATTTAGTTCAAATTTGAATTTAATTCATTTTTATATTAATTCAAATATAATTTATGTATTATATTTTTTTATTTAAATTTAAACTAATTTCTATTGAAAACATAAACTACATTAAAATTTTTGCATTGATTATATCAATCAATTTAATTTGTGATATGATTTTGTATTACTATGATATATTTAATTTTTATTTCAAACTATATAAATAAATTTTAAGTACAAATTATTGCAATGTTCAGCATCACTTATATATAAATAAATTTTAAATACAAATGATTACAATGTTCATGGTCGATAAGTAAAAAATATTATTCTTCTATTTGTACAAAATTTTAATTATTACGTATTTATTAATTTGATAATTTTCTTCTATATTACAAAGTTCACGGATACAGGATAGTATAAAATGTCCCGTAATGGAAATGATTAAACCAATTTTAAAGAAAGCACGCATCTTATTAGGAGACACCTTATAAATTCATTGGCATTGTTTTGGAATACACATAGTAAATGTTCATAAAATAACTTTTCTGGTTTATACATAATTTATTTATAATCAAATATTTCATTTTTCTTTAGGAATAATAGGCTGTTGGGTATATTATGAAGAGATTTTGTAGATAAAATCACAACTCATTTGGATAAAAATATTGATGAAACAATTACTGTTATCNTATATATATAAGCAGAGTTTTTGCCAAAAATAGTAATTTTCCGCAAAAATGTCATTTCTAAAAAGGAAAGATATATCATGAATATTGAAAAATGTGTACTGCAATAAATGATAACTTCAATTATAAAATTATTGCTTGCATTGATTATATCAATCATTTAGTTCAAATTTGAATTTAATTCATTTTTATATTAATTCAAATATAATTTATGTATTATATGTTTTTTTATTTTTTTTATTTAAATTTAAACTAATCTCTATTGAAAACATAAACTACATTAAAGTTTTTACTTTGATTATATCAATCAATTTAATTTGTGATATGATTTTGTGTTACTATGATATATTTAATTTTTATTTCAAACTATATAAATAAATTTTAAATACAAATGATTGCAATGTTCAGCATCAGTCAAAATGTCATTTCTAAAAAAAATATATCATGAATATTGACATATGTGTACTGCAATAAATGATCATTTCAATTATTGCTTGCATTGATTATATTAATTCATTTAATTCAATTTTGAATTAAATTAATTTTTATATTAATTCAAATGTAATTTATGTATTATATGTTTTTTTTATTCAAACTGAAACTAAACTCTATTGAAACATAAACTTTATTGAAATTTTTGCATTGATTAAATCAATCAATTTAATTAAAAACTGTACAAATAAATTTAAAATACAAATGATTGCAATGTTCAGTATCACTCATGAGGTAAATCATTCAAAAATACATTTTGCTATTTTAAGTAATTTTCTGTCCAAATTACTTATAAAAAAGAAATACAATATTTAATTAGTTTATTTAATTTTTCTTAAAATAAAATTGGTTGAGTATTAAAAGTTATCACTACAATAATGTTTTCCAATTGACATTAAATTACCATTTAATAATCATAAATTTTTTATCCCAAATGCATATTATTTCAAGATTACCTTAATTTGAAAGAATTAATTTATTGTAGTTTTCTTCCAAAAACCATATTTATATTGTATATCTTGAATTGTCTTCTTAATAATTCAAATAAGAGAGCCCAAGAAAATTAAAAGAGATAGATTCAAAAGAGTTTCAAATGGACATTAAATTACACTCAATAAACATATATATTACCCTCAATGATCAGAAATTTTGACAACCAATGCATGCAATTCGAGATTTTCATAATTTCAAAGAGTTAATGTATGATATAATTATGTCAAAAGCATCCAATGTATAATTTTTGTCCATTGGGATGTCTTATTTGAATTTTAAATTATAAAAAATGCAATATTGCATATTATATTAGAAACCATTCTATATATCTTACTAAATTTATCTACTCCAAAATTGAATTATGAAATGACTTATCTTTTCAACACCATATCTGAGTTGAATCCTTCCAAGATGTAATGTTCGTTTAAATTTAGATTTGTTCGTTGTTATGAACTACTTATATATGGAAACAATGAGATATTAAGTTTGAAATCTGACTTTCATGATCGAGAAGTAAAAAATATTATTCTTCTATTAGTACAAAATTTTAATTATTATGTATTTACTAATGTGATATTTTTTTTCTATATTACAAAGTTTACAGATATATGATAGTATAAAATGTCCTGTAATGGAAATGATTAAATCAATTCTAAATAAAGTACGCATCTTATTAGGAGACACCTTATAAAATTTATTGATATTATTTTGGAATACACATAATAAATGTTAATAAAATAACTTTTTTGGTTTGTACATAATTTATTTATAATTGCATATTTCATTTTTTTTAGGAATAATAGGCTTTTGTATATATTATGAAGAGATTTTGAAGATAAAATCACAACTCATTTGGATAAAGATATTGATGAAACAATTATTGTTATCATTCAAATGTGTCAAACACGTGTCACGTCACAAAATTGTTTGTAAATGTGGATTTAGATGAAATTATTGAATTTTTAAAAAAGTATTTCTCATTAATTTTATTGAATTTGATTTAAAAATATATTTTTTTATCACATGTTAAAAAATAATAATATATAGCTTCTCAAAAATTAAAGAATTAAATATGTATTAAGGTTGGTGGTCGACATCAATACACTAAACACGATAAGCATCATGTCATTGTCTTAGGTTAACACAATCTAAAATTTTGATATATGATAGTGATTATTAGCCAAAAAAATTAATCGACATACGTTGTATTTAAGAAAAGTTTTTAAAATTATCGAAAAAATAGTTTTTATAATTATATTATTTTTTTAAATTTAAATATCTATTCATTTTTCACTAATTTTTAATAATACTAGTATTTATTATAATTGAGTTTCGTAATCAATTTTAGGTATCTCTGACTCCCAAATTCTACACTCTTCAAATCAGATGAATCTAAATTTCACTTTAAATTATGCAAACAAATATCTCATTCAAATGTATTCAAAGTCTTCGGTCGACAAACGTAATAAATTTTTGCCCAATTAGTTTTATTTTTCAACAATATATTAATTGTTTTGTTGGCCTCAGCGATTTTTCATTTTATTTTATTTTTTGATTAGATTATTAGACATACTGACCAAGTCATTGAAAATTTACTTTACATTTTTCACAATTTTAAGAAAGTACAAGATAAGAAGAAGAGTGTGCGTAATTTACTATGTAAGCCAAAAGACAACCACCCTTTTCAAATGGTTGCATTTTGCTGTTAACGCCATTATAATTTCACCATTGGTTAATTCTAATTGTCGCTTATTGTGATATGTATGCCGTTAAATATCACTTTTCGCCTGGAAAGTAGGATATTCGTCTCTGATTTTGGTAATTTATGTTATTAATTTTCAATTTTAGTCAGTGTCGTTTTTGCAATTTTATTATGTTACACTGACGTGATATCTATACGACGTCTGCATAACTCTTATCAATACTACAATGGAAAAAAAAAACTAAAAATATCATAAATTGATCAATATAAGATCGAACAACATAAATAAACAAAATAATAAAATGATCAAAATTGTAGTTTTCCTTGACCAGTAAACATGATCGATTTGTTTGCAATTATTGTCCCTATTAGTCCACAAAATCCAATGATAAAACCAAGTCCCATGGAGAGATAAAATCCCCTGGAAATAAATGAATCATCTTCATGCTCCGAACTCGGGGATCCCTTTCCATCATCAATGAAGTTTGGATCTCTATGTGTTTCATGATCTCCGGGGCATGATTTATTGAGTATAGGACGTCCACAGAGTAAAGAATTCCCAATATAAGATGATACGGAAAAGTGCGAATTTGGTGGTATTATTCCAGACAAGTTGTTGTAGGACAAGTTCAAAAATCCGAGAACGCTCAAAGTCCAAATGCTAGGTGGAATATCACCAGAAAGGTGGTTTCCTGAGAGATCGAGAATATCCAAGGAGCTCATGCCACCAATATGCTGAGGAATAGACCCTGTCAAGTTGTTTCTTGCAAGATTCAATCCAATCAAGCCTGTTAGTTCTGTTATTTCAGACGGAATGCTACCGCCTAAATTATTGTTTGAGAGATCAATAAGACTAACAAGTGTTAAACCATTTACAAACTTGCGCTCCTGTCCTTTCCACATGAAATACACACCATCCAAGAGGCCACGATATGCTGAGAAGGCATCATCGTCTGGATTTTTACGAGCCGTAACGCTTGAATAAAGTAATGTAAAAGGAGTTGGCTTTTTAGCCATGGCCCTGAGAAAATGTATGCAGTTTGGTATAGCTCCAGAAATATTGTTTGAAGAAAGAACCAAGACTTGGATTTTCTCTAGACTACAAATGCTTGAAGGTATGACTCCATAGAACTCGTTGGAACTCAGGCTTAGAACAAGCAAGCTTATAGAAAACTGAGTTCCAATCCAAGCTGGTATCTCACCGGTTAGCCTATTGTTTCCCAGATCAATCACTTCCAAACTATAGCAGTTCCTCATGGATGAGGGAATTCTTCCCGAAAAAGTATTATTTCGTAAATCCAACCAGGATAACAATGACAACGAGCCAAATGATTGTGGGATTTTCCCGGAAAAATTATTGTTGGCCAAATTAAGAAACTGTAATGAACTATAGTTTGCAAAACACGGTGGAAGTTGGCCGAAAAACAGGTTGTCTGAGAGGTCTAGCAATCTCCATGTGCTGGTAAGGCATAGAAAGAACACTGGACCAATAATTCTGTTTGTTGATAGGTCTAATACAGATCCTTCCCCATTATCAGGAACAAGTGCATAAGAATCCCAATTGATGATGGCAGTGGAGAATGTAATGTTGGGGAAAACGCCATGAATTTGGTTATTTGAGACATTCAGATAAACTAGTTTGGAAGCTAGATTACCTAACCATGTCGGAATGTTGTCTGTGATTTGGTTAAAGGAGATATCAAGAAACACTAACTCAGTCTGAAATCGAAGCCATTCCGGAAACTGTGGTCCTATGTTGCATCTGGAGAGACTCGCGGCTACTAGTTGAAAATTTGGGATCCAATCAGGGCTACAATTTAAGGTGAACCCCGAGTTAGAAGACAACTCCAATAACAGTAACCTTGACAGATTGAAGAGATGGACCTCTGTGACTTCCCCTTCTAACTGATTCGAACCAAGATACAAGACCTTCAGTTTCGACAGGCGTCCTATACTTTCTGTCAAAGGCCCATTGAACATATTTTTGTTAAGGAACAACACTTCCAGGTATGGAGATGTCGTTAGATCCGGTATAGCACCCGTAATATTGTTCGACGACAAATCTAGAGCAATCAAAAGAGGAATACTCAGGTACCCTTTTTCGATGAACCCGTTCAATTTATTACTCCGGAGTGCTAGTCGAGTCAAGGATGAAAACCTTGAAAAATCAATCAATGATCCACTTATATTGTTGTAACTCAAGTCCAGATACTGCAAATTCTTTTCTAGAGGCCCAGACAAGTTCATCATCAGTTGGGAAAGCTGTGCGGTCAATTTGGTATGTTGCAGATTGAAGTACAACAAACTGCTCATATTTCCAAGGAACTTAGGAATCCCACCATCAAGAGCATTTCTGGAGAGATCGAGATGTTCAAGGGACCTAAGGCTTTTAAAAGCACTCGAAATGGGACCGGTTATATTGTTTACCGAGAAATCAACAAAAGTTAGGCTACTGTTAAAGTGCAAGAACCAATTGAGTGTGGAAAATGAGACATGATTTCGTGACAAGTCGAGGATAGCGAGAGGAGTTGAAGCATTGACAGTGGGTAGAGCAGAAGGGAGCACGTCTGTGAGGTTGGCATATCTCCAGTGTAACTCTTTAATGGAAGTTAATCCACTAATTGCTTGCAACCAATTTGTCGTCTCCTTTATGAGAAATACACGGCTGAGATCAATATACTCCAATAAACCAAGATGGATTACCCAATCAAGACTTTCAGCGAAGAGAAAATTATAGCCAAGATCAAGATATACCAACTTGGAAAGGTTCCCAAAAGATTGGGGAACTGTTTCACCGAAATTAGCATTTGAAAGATTGAGATAACTCAACTGGTTGAGTGAACTAATGAACTCCGGGATAGGAGAATACTCGAAATCATTGAGGCTGAGATCCAGGTAAGTCAAGTGCTTCAAGTCAAGCAACGAAGGGCTAATCGTACCTTGTAAAGGAGCATTGCCATCAGATTGTGACGGACCTCTTAGACTCAATCGCACGACGTGATTAGTTCGGTTGTGGCAGTGGACGCCTCTCCATTCGCAGCACTCCCTCATGTTTTCCCCAGTTCCCCAAGACAGAAGTCGGCCATATTCATCGACAAGCTCGTTTTTGAACTCAAGAAGGGCTATTCTCTCACTATCTAAGCATCTGATCATATTTCCAGAAGCCATACTTAATGACAGAAGAACAAGAAGATCAAAGATTTGAACTTTGATGGACATTACAGCGGTTGAGGTTGTATTCAATCTCTGAATTGTGTGAATGAGATTTTTATTACATAAATCTTCGTGGTCTACTTTCTGGTATACATAAATGAGCACCAATAATTGGAATTTCGTACCATTGAAACTGATGCAGTCAGCATAATTTGATGAAATGTCTCTCTATATTTATTATAAAAAAATTCCCACACGCAAATTGTCTATCTAAATGTGTACATATTTATTAGAGCAAGAATATTATTTTGTATACTTATCTCCCTTTAAAAAAAATAAAAAAAAAAAGATTCAAATAATATTAATAAATAAGAATGCTTTTATCTTCTTACCATAACAAGAAGTATGAGAACCTGAAATTCCAGCAGTAGTTAGTATTTTGCAGAAGCTAACAATGTTCTAGCAGCTACTAATATTTCAAAAGCTGGTATTTTTCCAGCAGACATATATTTTTCCAGCATACAAAATCCAGCAGATAGAATCCAGCAGCAGAAGAATTCAGTAGCGAGATTCCAGCAGATAGCTACTGATTCTGCTTAAGACTTGTAACTGAAGCATTTAACATAGAATAAAGACTGTTAATGGCACATCATAGCAGATTATGGTCATTAATAGGGAGTCCAACAGTCAGAATTTGGCATATAAATAACACCTTCAAATCTCTGAAATTGTTGCTACACAAATCTTGAGTTATCAATTGAAATTTGAGCCAAGAGAGTGCCTATTTTCGAGCAGTAGAATCTAGTAGCGAGAACAAGCTGATTTCAAACTTTCAACCGAAACTCTCTAGCAGATTTCTGTAAGTAGCCTTATGTATAAATATCTTGAAATCAGTTTGATAATTTATGTTTTAAAGCAAAGTTTCTGTATGTTTGATTTCTGATATCTGATTTTTGAAACACTGAAACCTAGTGAACTAATGGTAGGAATATATATTCTGAAACATTCATGAATTCTGAATTTCTGATTTGTGGCCTCACCCCTTAAAAATGATTTTAAAAACTGGGAGTTATTCCCGCCCCCGCTCCTGAGTGACAACCATATCACTCACCCACCAAACCCATCTCAGATAAGAACGAGGAAGAAATGTTAGAAGAAAAAGAGCAGATTCAGTTCTGGGGCTGGTGAAGAAGACTGTTATTTCTCAGTTCTAGTTTATGTTTTCCGCGGCATCTGTTAAGACGTTATTATGTTTGGTTTTATATTTTCGCTGTAAAACATTATTATTTGACTTTGTATCAGACAATGAATATTCAGTATTATGAATAAAAGACTGGTTTCTGAATTTTGTACTTCTGAGGCTTGTTGTTTTCGAATGTAAATTTGAGAGCAACGCCGGTGTCGACCAACCCCGTCCTTGAGGCGTGACAAGAAGAAATAAGCAATCAACGTGATTGTAGGTTATTATTTTAATTCGAAAATTTACTTAATACGCATATAATGAAGCAATAAAAAAATAATCATGTTGAAGTAGTAAATGAAGGGCTTGGTTTTAAGTAAAAAATATTCTTCAACTTAATCTCAAATCAAACATATATATTACTACACCGTTAAATTATATAATCTATATAGCAGAAATTATTTACATACCACTTAATTTATAAAATTTATTTGTAATATAAAATTCATGTAATGTAAACTAGAGTGTAAAATAATATCAGTTAATTGAATTTCAAAGTTTGTTAAAATATAAGAAATATGTGATTTGGCTAAAAAAATTTAAATTTATTTATAAAAAAAGGTATATATAAAAATTTGTGAGTGGATCCAAGCTTCTGAAAACAAAGTATAAAAACCAATATAATTTAGATAGAAAAATTTTCTAACTTTCTGAGAAATGTAGTTTTTATATAAATATAATTATATTTAAATTGATAATTAAAAAAAATCTGACCAAAAGGCCAACGCCATATGTAGACCTCATCTCTAATTACACATCGACGCAAGTCTGTGTAGCCAGCGCCTCCACCAAATGGGGTGCTCTTCGACTCTTTCCCTCACTTCACTCTCCTCCGCTGCCGCCGCAGCAATTCTCCGCCGTCACCACTGCCAGCAAATACGCCTTCCCCTCCGTCGCATCTCCGCGTCCAATTTCTCATCCCTAAGCAGCACCGCTCAGAAAGAACTCGTGATTCCTTCCGAACTCAAAGACCGCTAGGCGAAGCCCAAACTCCAGCAAGAAAAGGAACGGGTTATCACCCCCTCGCTCGCAGGACTTTAATGCTTGGTATTTAGATATGATTGATAATGCAGAGCTCGCTGATTATGGCCCTGTCCGTGGCACCATGGTTATTCGCCCTTATGATTACGCCATTTGGGAGGCTCTTCAGGTTCGAATTTTCATATTGAAACTTCATAAGTAGAAAGTTTGGATCTTTTTCCAAATTGGGCTGTTTTGATTGGTGCAGGAGTACTTGAATGTGAAGTTTAAGGAGACTGGTCATAGTAATATGTATTTACCCCAGGTGAGGTTCATACTTCGTCCATCATTAAACTCGAGTATTTGACACTGTTTCAGTTGGTATCTGGAATTTTTGGTAGTTTCTTGTGGCTTGGAATCGATTAGCTTCCTTGTTTGTTGGTGAATGATGGGTATTCTTCTTGTTAGTGGTGTCACATTTGAAGTTATTTACGTTGAGCTACTGAGTTTATCGGATTGGATAATTGTTAGCTACTGTGTTTTGATTGAACTAAGTTGTGTCAAATGCATAATTTAAGGCTATACGTTTTTTTAGCTCTTGACAAGTGATTGGAGGTTGTTCTTCACTCGTTACAGGGGCTTGAGCATATGAGGCATTGCTCTTGCTGAAACACATGTGAAAGGAGAGACCTTTTGTCAAATTAAGTGGTTACTGTGACAAGGATTTTCTTGGTTCTGATGTTTGACTAGATATATGATGGTGGAGTGGTTAATGTGATTATTGCGGTTTATACCATATTCATTCATTGAGAAAGAAGCCAGCCATGTTGAAGGTTTTAGTCGAGAACTAGCTCTTGTTACAATTGGAGAAGGAAAGGAGCTTGAAGAGAAGCTTGTGGTAAATAGACGTGATACCGTCTTTTTCCTGCGTTTTTTTGCATTTGGTTTTTTGAAAATTAATCAATATTCTTGGCAAATGCTGGTGTGACCCTGAGTTTACTTTTTGATTTTTGCCTTTCTTGAGGTTATGGCAGGTTCGACCTACTAGTGAAACAATGGTAAACCACATGTTCAATCAATGGATCCATAGTTACCGTGATCTCCCCTGATGATCAATCAGGTAGTGCAGTGCTTTGTGCCGTTTCTTTGTTCATTTTCAACATGTAGGATATCACTTATCGATTTTTTTATGCCACGTGTTTAATATGTTTCAGTGGGTAAATGTGACAAGGTGGGAGATGTGTACCAAACCATTTGTCAGAACTCTTAAATTTCTTTGGCAGGAGGGTTACACAGCTCATGCCACTCCAGAGGAGGCAGAAAAGGAGGTTAATTCTTTTTGTTCAAAGAGATGTTCACATAGCTCCAACTCTTTGCACTTTCATTTAACCAACTCGTCTACGAACTGCAGGCGTTACAAATGATTGGCGTGTATATCAAGTTTGCTTATGAGGAAGCTGCGATACCAGTTATTGCTGGTCGTAAATCAAAGATGGAGACATTTGCAGGTGCTTCAAAGACCTATACCATTGATGCAATGATGGGAAATCGAAAGGCTTTGTTGGCAGGAATAAGTCACAACCTTGGGCAGAATTTTTCTAGTGCATTTGGAACACAGGTCAGTGAAATTTTACTGTTAAGAACTTTAAACCTGTGACCTTTCTTGATGTGTGTGCATGGAGATGGCATTACGCTAACAATGTGTTGATAAGTTTATTGATGTAATAAACTGTTTACCTGTACAGTTCACCGATGAGAATGGACAAAGGCAACATGTATGGCAGACATAATGGGCAATTAGCACCAGATTTGTTGGTGGTATAATTATGACGCATGGAGATGACATTGGCTTGATGCTTCCTCCAAATCTGGNTATCATTGCCGATTCCTCAATGGAAATGGGAGCACATTACGATGGATTTCGTGACTGGTCTTCCCAGAACGCAGAAAGGTTTTAACTCTATTTGGGTTATTGTTGATCGATTGACCAAGTCAGCGCATTTTCTTCCAGTCAAGATGACATATTCCATGAACCAGTATGCCAAAGAGTACATAGCAGAGATTGTTAGACTTCATGGTGTTCCTGTGTCGATCGTGTCTGATCATGACTCTAGATTTACTTCAGAGTTTTGGAAGAGTTTGCACAGAGCTATGGGTACACGGTTAGCATTTAGTACAGCATATCACCCCCAGAGCAATGGTCAATCAGAGAGAGTTATTCAGATTTTAGAGGATATGCTCAGAGCTTGTACTATCGATTATCCTGGTAGCTGGAATTCTAAATTGCCTCTTGTTGAGTTCACGTATAATAAAAGCTACCAAGCGACGATTGGCATGGAACCGTATGAAGCACTTTATGGCAGGAAGTGTAGATCTCCCTTGTATTGGGATGAGATTGGTGAGAGGAAGATGTTGGGTCCAGAGTTAGTCCAACAGACTGCTGATGTCGTTGTCGTTATCCGAGAAAGAATGAAGACAGCGCAGTCGAGACAGAGGAGTTATGACGATGTGCGTCATAGGCCATTGCAGTTTGAGGTTGGCGATCATGTGTTCTTGAAGATAGCACCGCTTATGGGTGTGATGCGGTTTGGCAAGAAGGGAAAGTTGAGTCCGAGATGTATTGGCCCATTTGAGATCTTGGATAGAGTTGGTGATCGAGCTTACAGGTTAGCCCTACCGCCAGATATTGACAGAGTTCATAATGTTTTTCATGTCTCTATGCTCAAGAAATATATTGCGAATCCTTCCCATGTTCTTCGCCACGAGCCATTGGATTTGACGCCGAATTTGACGTACCAAGAGATTCCGGTGCAGATTCTGGATCGCAAAGTTAAAGTGTTGAGGAACAAAGAGATCGGCATTGTTAAAGTCCTTTGGAGGAATCATTTGATTGAAGAAGCCACGTGGGAACCAGAGGATGAGATGAAAGAGAAGTGTCCTGAGTTGTTTGTGCAGTGACGTCAATTTCAAGGACGAAATTCCTCTAAGGAGGAGAGATTGTAATATCCAAGCCTGGTGAACGGTACGGTTTAAGATTTCGTATGTTTATGGATTGTTTGGTTAAGATTAAGTTTGATTGAGATGTTAAGAGTTGTGATTATGGGTCATAGTATTGTTGGTTATTATTGTTTTGTGGTGTTGTTGATATTAGTTGATGGGTAGTTGTGTTGTATCAGCGTTGCGATTCGATTTAGGTTGCATAGAGTTGTTTTGGCCGAGACCAGACCGCACCCGCGGTGATTTGTGCAGCACACCCGCCGTCGTCATTTTCAGAAATTTGGTTGAGGTGCCGAAGGCACACCGCACCCGCGGTGCATGAACAGTAGAAGCGTGTTTCGAGATTTTAAGTGTTTAAATGGATGAGTTGGTCTCATTTTTCTCATTCTTTCCCCTCATTCTCGATTCTTCAGTCCTTGATAGAGCTAGGGTTCCATTTCCTTTCTTTTCCTTCCTTTGATTCAAGTATCTTGTGGGAGTTTTGAAGTGCGTGCATGGTTCTTTTGGGGTTTAAGGAGTTAAGGTAAGCTTTTGGTTTAGTTTATTCTTGGTTTTGGTGTTGGGAGACATCTTGGGTCTGTTGTTGTGTTGGTTTAATGGATTTAATGTTATAGGTTGGTGATTTTTGAGATGTTAATGGTGCAATACTTGGTTTATTGTTGTAGGAATCCAACCAAGGGTATAGATTCAAGGTTCCAAGTGTAGTAAGTTGAATTTCATTTATTGTGCTCGCAAGATAATATATGTATTGTGTTTCAATGGTTTTAACATGTTATTCCCTTCCATTTGATTCATAATATGTATTAATACACTTTGTTGTATATTAGAGGTATTTTTATCTCAATTGTGTTAAAGTGAATACAAAAGAGAATAGAGTCTTCAAAGTGTTTGTTTTAATGTCCAAAAGAGATTTCAAATGTTTTATTGGACTGATAAATAGATAGTCAGAAATTGCATGCAATTAGTTGATCAACGACCATAGGCTTATATCCCGACAGAGTATCGATTTANTATGTACATTGCTATGTAAGAGTTCCACTTGCTGAGTTTTATACTCATTTCAGTTATTTCATGTGATGCAGATAAGAGCGACGAGCCGGGACGTTGATTGAGACCGGAGTCATATGCATATAGAGATGGAAGAAGGAAAGATTATTTTGATAGTATTTTGGACATGATCATACAAAATGATATTTTGTATTTTGTTGTATCATTTGATTGATCATGTGTATACTTTTGATTATATATGGAAATGTATTTTTAAACCTTCTTTCCTTCAAGAAAAATTTTAAATTCCGCTGTTATTTTATGAAATCGGGTCAGAGCGTTACACAATGGAAGTGGTAGCACATTACCATGGATTTTGTAACAGGACTTCCAAGAACACCAAAGCGTTACAACTCCATTTAGGTAATTGTTGACAGGTTAACCAAATCGGCCCATTTTCTTCCGATCAAGACGACGTTTACAATGAACCAATATGATGAAGTCTATGTAGTTGAAATTGTAAGACTCTATGGAATCCCTGTGTCAATCGTATCTGATCGTGACCCGAGGTTTACTTCTGAATTCTGGAAGAGCTTGCACAGAGCTTTGGGTACCAAATTGGCTTTTAGCACAGCATATCATCCTCAGAGTGACGGGCAGTCAGAAAGGGTGATTCAAATACTTGAAGATATGTTACGAGCTTGCACAATTGATTTCTCAGGAAGTTGGGATTCAAAATTGCCTCTTGTTGAATTCACGTATAATAACAGCTACCAGTCTTCATTTGGAATGGCACCCTACGAGGCTTTATATGGAAGAAAGTGCCGATCTCCTTTGTATTGGGAAGAAGTAGGCGAAAGGAAGATGTTGGGCCCAGAATTGGTTCAACAAACAGCGGATGTTGTGGCATTGATCCAAGAGCGAATGAAGACCGCTCAATCTCGATAGAAGAGTTATGCCGATGTTCGTCGACGGCCTTTGACATTCGAGGTAGGTGATCATGTTTTTATTAAAATAGCCCCTTTTAAGAGAGTGGTGCGGTTTGGCAAGAAAGGTAAGTTAAATCCTCGATACATTGGGCCATTTGAAATTCTCGACAAGATTGGGGACCGAGCCTATCGTCTTGCATTGCCATCGGACTTGGATCGAATGCACAATGTCTTTCATGTGTCTATGCTACGCAAATATCTTCCCAATCCATCTCATGTCCTTCGACATGAGTCCTTAGACCTGTTACCTTACCTAAGCTACGAAGAAATGCCAGTTCAAATTCTTGATCGCAAAGTTAAAGTGCTAAGGAACAAGGAAATTGGACTTGTAAAAGTTCTATGGCGTAATCAAGTGATCGAGGAGGCTACATGGGAACCGGAAGAGGAAATGAAACATCGTTATCCAAGTTTCTTCGACGGTAAGTAAATTTCGGGGACGAAATTTTTATAAGGAGGGGAGATTGTGATATCCCAACCTTTATCATGTTAATCTCTATGGTTTATTATTGTTATGATCATGTTTTATGATTTAATGGTTGAGATTATGTTAAATGGTTATTGTTTATGGAGTTGTTTATTGAAATGGGATTAGAATGGTTATGGTTATGTGTATTGGAATAGTTGTTANATTTGTTGGTGGTATAATTATGACGCATGGAGATGACATTGGCTTGATGCTTCCTCCAAATCTGGCACCTGTGCAGGTACATTTTTGAAGGACTTCACTGATATCTCTTCTAAGACTGAAAACATTTGTGCCAGTGGCCCGGTACTGCTAAAAATCAATGTTTGAACAAAATTTATGACGTGTGATGAACCTTTTGTATTTTTACATGTGATATAGACGCCCAATTAATGGTGTTCTGCATATACTAAGAGAGTTTCAAATTTTTATTAACGTGTTCTTGCAGGTTATGATAGTTCCAATCTGGATGAAGCCCGATGAGAAAGCTGGAGTTTTAACTGCTGCCTCATCTATGAGAGAAATTCTTCAAGCTTCCGGAATTAATTTTAAAGTTGATGACTCAGAGCAGAGAACACCTGGGTGGAAGTTCAACTTTTTGGGAAATGAAGGTAAGTTCCTCCAAGTTAAATCCTGTTGTTTCACTTTATAATACTACATTATAATGGTATATATGAGACTGTGTTCAGGCTTTTTAATTTCATCAGGGGTTCCCTCTAAGGATGGAAATTGGTCCTCAAGATGTTGCAAGTGGGAGTGTGGTTGTTTCTAGAAGATATATTCCTGGAAAACAAGGAAAAGAATTTGGTATATCCATGGAATCTTCAACTTTGGTGGCTTGTGTAAAAGGCAAGTTGGATGAGGTCCAATCCTCACTTCTAGAACGAGCAACATCATTCCGAGATAGGTGAGTGAGCAAATTTTTTACGGTCTATTATCTCCTGGAAAGAGAAACCGTCTAGGTAGACAAACACCTATTTTTTAAGCAAGCCAATTTGATTCTATATGGTAACTTTTTCACAACAGAAATAATAAAATCTTACTGCATTTACATAATATGGCAAAGTTTAGACTTAATAGAGAGAAAAAGGCCAACACTGATCATATGTACCATTAACGGTCAAGAAGCTCAGAAAATTAGTTCAAATTTTGGGTACTTCACAATGATACTATCGTTGCTTGCTTCTGACCGAAAGAATTTCATATCTAGCAACATTATCGACTTGGTTTCTTACAACGAGCTGAAAGAAGCAATAGTTCAAGGAAAATGGGCAAGGGGCCCCTGGTCAGCCAGGTACTTTAGCACCCTTATCTAAAATTATATGCCCGATTTTCACAACACAAGATGCATACAATTCCCTTATAACTCTGTCGCATCCAACGTGAGAATTTCTTTATCTGTGTACACAGCGACAAAGATGAACTGAAGGTGGAAGAAGAAACGGAGCGACTATTAGATGTTTCCCTTTTGAACAGCCAAAGTGGGCAAAGAAATGCTTGATGACTGGCAATCCAGCAGATGAAGTTGCAATTTTCGCCAAATCTTACTAGTCCCGAAGCCGTATCTTCCATTCAAATCATCAAATTGCCAAATATTGAGGTTTTTAAGATCAACAGTTCGCCAACAAGTTACACATTTTATTCTGGGGGATATTTTTTTTTTTCTTTGATCAAAGAACTATATAACGGCTTTCATATTTTGTCGGCCATCTTTGCAATATGCTGCACTTAACATGAAGTGAGAGGACATAAGATGCTGTTTTATATGTACATATACATATACATATTTCAGAATTTTGCATGATATATTTATTTTCTCATACAATATTTGATATTTCGTCAATTAAATTTTATTGGATATTCTGCATCTCTGCTAAGTCCTGGATCCCGATTCCGCAACATGTTAAGAATGTAAGGGGACGAAATTCGGATATTATCAAAAAAATAAATCAACCCGACTAATTAAATCCACATGATCTGAAATTGTCAAATTCTGAAAATGAATTTAATGGCAAAAAAACTTGAAATTTCAGAAGTAAAATCAAAGTCGAAACCCGACATCGTCATGCCAGCCTTATTAAAATATATATCAGTTGCTTCACAAGCGAGTCAACATACGTAATCTCAGTCTATGTTATAATGCATTCACTGTGTTTCTCTATGCCGGTATTACTAATGTATATGTTTATTATTTGTTAAAGGTAATGATACTACTAATTATTTCAATTTAGATAGAATAACATGGAGTAATTATCGTTTTAACAAAGATTATAAACGGTGATAATGATGTAACTTAAATATTTTAAAACGTATAATAGCTCAAATATCATTTTTCGATTGTTTTTTTAGCATAAACAATTATTGAATCTCAAAAATCTCATTTACCATAATTTCACTCTTTGTAATAGATGAGAAGCAAATATGTTATCCTGACTTTAATATCAATTGTAAGACAGAGTGTATGTCGCTTTACGAAAAATTTAAATAATAGTTATGATATAACTCAAATCTTATCTTTTAAATATTATAATTATTCAAATAGTATGTTTTGATTGATTTATGAAAAGAAAAATATTTTAAAATATGCTGATGTATATTATTCGTGTGTGAGACAGCTAGCTTATTAAATTATTGGATGTGGCTTGTTTCAGATATTTGTTCAACTAGCCTAACAAAGTCAACCAAGTAGTTGCAATGCATGAGGACTTCTCCACAAAAGTTATTAAAAATTTAGAATCAATATACCCTTAATTTTTCCGTTTTAAATAATTAGTTTTAAATTTTTTTAGGCTTGATTTACCTTATTTTAGAACAAGGATATGACACGTCTCCTGACCAAAAAAATTGTAAAAAAATTGCTCAAAACATTAAAATACCCACCTTCTTTTCTTTGTTACAATTCCTTCATATTCTTTATAGTTGATATAAATATTGATCAATGGTATTTTACTAGAAAGGAAAATTAACCGACTTAATTTTCTTATTATATGAATTAAAATGATTAAATCATGTAAATGTGGACCTCATATAATTTTTACATATTATTTGTGCGGAAAAATTAGACAATAATTATTGTGATTAATCTGGAATAATGTGCAGCAACATGAAACAGTAAGTCGAGACAAGGATAAATCATTTATCCGCAAAACGAAATTCCTCGTATAACAGTGTTCTACGTCGACGACAATCGTCTCTAAGATACAACAACTTTAAATCGACAGAATGAAACACAACAACTCTTGATAGCAGCAAATGAAATATGTAGAACTTTCAAACACAAAGTGAATGAGAAGGAAATGCAACTAAGATGCGAGAAAAAAGTGTGAACAATGTAGATGGAGTGACTATTTATATTCTATCCACCAGTTGCGTAGACGGAGTACAATCTTCTGGATATGAACATAACTTTATGTGAAATGCCAAGAGACTCACTGGATTCAAACGCAGCCTAGTGTGAACAATGCAGATTGAGGGATTATTTGTAGTCTATCCACCATTTGCGTAGAAGGAGCACAACCTTGTGGATACGAATGCAACTTTCTGTGAAAGGCCAAGGGACGCACTTGATTCAAACACAGCCTTTTGGACGAACGCACTGTTTGATCCGAACGCAGACGAGAAAAAAAACATTTTCCCAAATAAATTTTGTCCAAAAAGATTAATACGGTCAAAAGACCACACCACACCGGTCGACTGCGTGCGTGTGTTTCACCGAGACTCAGCCTATCAACGTCTTCTCCCTTCCAAAAACTTCTGGTGTCTCTTGAGACCCAAGCCCTTAGCTCAAAATTAGAGCTAATAAAGAAGACTATACTTGGCTCATTTCCTATTGTAGAACATCGATCTCTCGCTTTCTTTTATTCATTACTCACTTTTTATCCAACAATTATCATATATCGTGGATTAGAATGTCTTGTTCGTGCATGTAAATTGACTATATAACCAATATTTTGGGGAAAAAACTATGCAGTTTTTGACATCCAGTGATTAATCCCATAATGCTGATCATGATTATTGGATCCTGTGAGAAGTATTTTAAAAAGAGCGAGAAAGCGTGATTAAGTAGAAGTGTTTCGGATAAAATTTTAAGATAATTTTAATATTTTTTAAAAAAATTAAGGCTCCGTTTGATATATGTAATTAATGTGATAAATAAATGATTAGTCATTAGATGGATTATGAAATGAAATATATGGATAAATAATATGGTTNAACGGTATGAAAAATGTGGCAGTAGTTGTGGTTTTTAGTCTAATGTTTTGTATATTGATCCAATTGATGTGAGGCCACTTCCATTAGAAATATAAGATATAAGGCTATAACTTTTATGTTTAGAGTTTTGTTCAAATCATTAAGGAAGACGAGCCAAAAGTGGCCCGAAGTGTGTCGTGTGTTTCGTTGTTCTTGCACTAACACATGTTGGGAGAATAGGCATAACTTTTTACTCAAACCTTCAAATGACCTGAAACTAGTGGGAGATGCAAGAAAACACATAGGGCTACAACTTTCATGTTGACGACTTTTGCAAATTCGGAAGAAAAAGTGCAGTTTTGGCCCTTGGACAGAGGGTACATGGACCTTTACACGGACCCCTACACGGGGTCCGGATCTTGCCGAGAAAAATGAGTGAATTCCAGTGTGTACACGGACCTCTACACGGAGGGGGTCACGGGCTCAGTGTCTATGGCATAGAAAACACGTTTTTGGTGTATTTTGAAGGCTTATTTATGGATTAGTATAGATGTTTCTACCCAATTCATTCCGTTCTTTTCCTTCTCCCATCGTTTCTTGCCTTCTCCTTTCAAGGTTTTCTTCCCTTCAATTTCTACTTCAAATTCAAGGGTTCTTATAGTGAAATTATTGTGTCTCCTACCTATATTTCGAGCTACAAGGTAAGAATTTTATATTCCTAAGTTGATAGAGAGTTTAAGAAATTGAAGGCAATTGATGGTTTGGTTGATGGCTTAATAGTTGAATTCATGTATTATGGTATAGGAACTCCTTCAAGGTGATCATAACAACCAAGTGCTTATGGGTTGTAAGTAGAAACTTCTCCTTGTGCTCACATGATGAATATATGTATATAAGCCATGTTTATTGATAATTAGCTCCTTTCATTGATATATAGTTGATCCATATATTGTTATATGTTCATTGTTCAAGCATTTCCATGACAAAGGAGCTAGTAACTCATTGTTCCTACCAAGTGTTTGATGTATTGCCTCAATGAAGTTTCCTATAATTAAAGCCAAGGAATGATAGTAATTCATGCATGTCATTGGCCAATCACATGATTATGAAGTATCTCTCACAGTTTTGATAGTTATATCTAAGAGATACTTGCCACAGGTCACAGCACTGTCATTTCCTTCCTTTAATTCATGACATGATACCCTTTAAATTGATTTGAGACTTATGATTCATTCTTCGTTGTCATTGCCAAAAACGCCATTGCCATAGCCATGTTTTAAGCCAAAGCTATATGTATGTAATTGCTACGTACAGCTTTCTATTTACTGAGTTTATTCTCAATCCGGTTAATGTCATGTGATGCAGGTGATAAAAAGGACTGAAATGGATTGTTCGAGGCGGGAGAAGTCATATAAAATGCCATGGGAAAGAATTTTTGGTTATGTCACTTTAAATTGTGGTGGAGTGAACATATGTAAAGCTTTAAAATATCATGTATTTTTGTAATGAATGATGGGAACACTTTGTATTGGCTTTTGATTATGTATAGATAATATGTTGTGACTAGTAATGTTGCTAGTTTTAAAAAATGGTTATAATGTAAATGCTATTTAGTACTTTTCCTTTTAAATGAAATGCTTCCGCGTACGTTATTTCTATTAAATGTTATTGTCATGGGAGTGGGTTGTTTCAATGAAACTCATATTTGCAATACTGTATATCCTAAACAGTTCCTAGTCGATTCAGCCGCCGCTAAGAAGGATATAGTCCGCTCGAGTTTGAGACTAGTATCTGCGATGTGAGTACCATGTTTCATTGGTAGGGGACAGTGTGATGTCCGAGCATGCAGATAGGTGCTCCAGGTCGAGTGCACTGAACAACCCTCCATAAAGGACTTTCCAAGTGGTTCGCACTTATCGAGTGGAAACGTCCTAGTTTATGGTTGTACACCATTAGTCCTTACGACCCGGGACAACATTGAGACTCTATGTGCTAGCATTGCACTTTGACTTGTTTAACGACTCTCAAGAGATCATCAGGTGGCAAGGTTGGGTGTTTTATCGAAACATATAGGAGTCGATGCATTGTAGTCGGAGATTCACCCCTTACCTTCGGGTGTGGATATTGTAATGCCCGGTTACTCGTACAAATGATTAGTAATACGTTTATGTCATTATAGATAGTTAATTAGCTCATTATGTTTAACATATTAATTGAGGTATCAATATTGAGATTGAACATGACTTTTATATTGATCATGATGTATTGAGAATGAAAATATATCTAAATAGTTATAGTAAGATGTGTAGGTAGAAGTAGTGTTATGAAGTTGATAGGAAATGAGATGAAATTGTGGTAGTTTTTACGAGTTTTAGCATAATGATTTGAATATTGATCCAAATTGAGTGAGGCGATAACCATTAGAAAGCTAAGATATAATGCAACAACTTTTATGTTTTGGGTTTTGTCCAAATCATTGTGGAAGACAAGCCAAAAGTGCCCCGAAGTGTGTCGTGTATACCGTCATTCCTTCATTGACACATGTTAGGAGAATGAGCATAACTTTTTACTCGTACCTCCAAATGACCTGAAAGTAATTGGAAATTTATGCCAAGCCATAGGGCTACAATTTTCATGTTTACCACTTTTTCAGATTATGCACGAAAGAGCCGTTTCTGGAGCGATCTTTGATGACGTAGTGCGCAGAGACAGAACAGGTGGCGCTCGAGCGGTAGAAAATTACCGCCCGAGCGTCGGTGCTTCTCAAGCCTAGTATTTTTACAGAACATTCCGTGCTCGGGCGGTTATAAGATGATAAGTTTCGACTTTCTAAGCCATTTTATCAGCTCTCCATTTATATACCAACAACAAACTCGAGAGAAATCTATAGAAATCTTCCTCCAAAGCTTTCTTCTTCATTCCTTTCAAAGTTTTGAAGTTAGAACTTTGTTCCCCATCACAAGAACTTCATAAGGGTGTAAGTTTTCTTATCTTTTAGTTATTGTACATGTAGAGGACAATAAAGGAATGATTTTTATCTAGTATATACAATAGTGACTAAATTACTGGTATATTTGACAGTATAGGAGCGAGGAACATCGTCTCAAACCAGTGTTCCTAAGCTTGGACTGTAATTTGGCATGTTCTTGAAGTAATACATGAGTAATATTATGATTTCAAATATTTCCCATTGATTATTGCTATATGTACATTGTTAGTATCTTATTGATGAAAATATAGCACCATATTCCATTGTTATGTATTAAATATGTAAGAAACTCATGAATATTGATGATGGATGCTATGTTATGAACATGAACATGAAAAGAAAAGGATTGATTTTTATATGATATAGAGCTTGTTGACATCATGGGTGGTTTTAAATCCACCAAAGCTATTGGCCAATATATGTTCATGAGGCGTGGGGTTGCCAATGGTTGCTCCCTGACGTCCAACACAGTAGTAGCTATATAATAAAGCAAGCACGGTAGTACAGGTCAACTAATGAGTCTCAAGTACAAAAATGAACATTAATATATGATATGATATGACATGGTTTAAAGATTCATTGTTGTCACGACTTGATATATATGTTCCTTCGACGCATATTGTTACGTACAAGTGCCAACTTATTGAGTTTTATAAACTCACGTAGCTCATGTATTACAGGATTAGGTAGTGAAGATGCATAGGATGTCGGTTCGCCAATGGATGCTTGTGACGTGCCTCACCTCGACAAGAATCGGGACTTATTCTTGTATAGCTTCCGCATATGTAGTATAATGAGTGTAATGTTAAGGTTTAAACAAGTTCCATATTATATTTATGATGATACAAAGTATGCATGTATATGAGAATATGTATTTGTATAACAATATGGTGCATGGTTGTGTATGAAAATATAGTTGATGTTGTTGTATATATGGTATTGCTTGAGTTTTGGTTTAAACAAAATATAGGGACATCATGCAAAAAATTTTTACAAACCGTCAAAGTGATGCCTTTTGTTTGATTTGCTTCATACTACAGGTATATCAGTCAAACCCTATTTTGATTATAGTAATTACGCTAAGTATAGAGTAAGGGTGTGACATTTTAGTTGGTATCAGAGCCCACGGTTCTTCGACAGGGAAGACACTGCACTTCATCCACATGGGGAACTCCGCAAGTAAGTATCTTTGTATCCCATAGTTTATGCTAAGTTATGTGTCTATGTGAACTATATGTAGGTTAAGATAAGCGACGATGCCACCTAAACGTAAGGTACATGAAGGAGAGTCATCTAAGGGCAAATCCCCAGCGGTCGAAGGTGAGGGCAGTGCACCGCGACCTATAGATGATTTTGCTCAGCTGCTCCAACAACAAACGAAAGTGCATGGGGAGCAGATACAGCAATTACTGGAGATGCAACGGATTACACATGAGCAGGCACATGCACAAGCCATGATCCCCAGACAAGGGCCTGTTCAAACTGATGTGTATGATCGTTTTCGACGTCTGAATCCTCCTGAATTCATGGGAAACACCGATCCAGCAGTAGCAGAAGAGTGGATTAAGTCATTGGAGTCTATCTTCTCCGACCTTCATATGGAAAATGTTGACAAAGTAACTTGTGCCGTCTTTTTGTTAACAAAACATGCAAGAATATGGTGGGAGAGTGCAAGGGTTGCATTACCGGTTGGACCATTGACATGGGAAACTTTCAAAACCGTATTTTACAACAAGTATTTCAGTAAAGATGTACGAGCCAAGAAAGCCAGCGATTTCCTTAACCTGAAGCAAGGAACCATGTCAATGACAGAATACATACAACAATTTGAGGCTGGAGTCCAATATGTACCGTATATTGCACAAGATGACACAAGTAAGGGCGAACACTTCATGCGGGGACTTCGCTCTGAAATTAAAAGAGATGTACGGATGTCGAAAGTTGCTACATACGGGGAGATAGTAGAAAGAGCACTTATGGCAGAACAAGATGAACATGACATTGACAGGGACAGACAACAACGAAGGCAGCAGTACTTTCAGAAGAGCCAAGGAACGGGACAAGGCAAAAAGACTGATAGCAGGGGTACTAGACCAGAGGAACCCCGTGGCAAGGGTCCCCCTCCACGTAAAGAACAGGACAGACCACCTTGTCCTATATGTGGCAAACTTCATGGCGGGGAATGTATGCAAGGTTCCAATGTTTGTTATCGTTGCAAAAAGCCAGGGCATCTCACCAGGAATTGTCCAGGGAGTTCTGAGAAAGTACAGGGACGCCTTTTCTCCATGACTAAAGAGGAAGTGGATGCGGATACATCGATGAGCACTTGTATGTTCTTGATTTCTGGTATTACTGCTATTGTTTTACTAGATTCAGGAGCCATGTATTCTTTTATTTCGGAATCGTTTGTAAGGAGACTGGGCATTACAGCAAGTCTAACAGAGGCACAACTCGCCATAGCCTTACCTTCCGGGCAAGATTTACAGACAGATCAGATTGTGAGAGGGTGTCCAATATATGTCCAAGGCCATCAGATGTATGCTGATTTGATAGTTTTGAGGATGACGGATTTTGATGTGATATTGGGAATGGATTGGCTCTCGAAGTACAGAGTTACTATTAACTGTGGCATAAAGATGATCAAAATTGCGCCCATAGGAGCTGAACCATTCACAGTAGCAAGTGCAGGTATATCCTTACCTCTTCGGATAATCTCTTGTATGAAGGCTTGTAAATTACTACAGAAGGGGTGTCAAGGATATTTAGCATATGTGTTAACTATTGACCCACCTGTTCGTGAATTAAAAGATACAGATGTTGTTTGTGAGTTTCCAGAGGTATTTTCTGATGATGTAACAAGCTTACCCCCAGATAGAGAGATCGATTTTGTAATTGACGTTGTGACAGGAACTCATCCGATCTCAAAAGCTCCTTATCGATTAGCTCCTACAGAAATGAAAGAATTGAAAGAACAGTTACAGGAGTTGCTTGATAAAGGGTTTATTAGACCGAGCTTTTCACCGTGGGGTGCACCTGTTTTATTTGTGAAGAAGAAAGACGATACCCTCCGTCTATGTATTGATTATCGGGAATTGAACAAAGTGACAATCAAAAATAAGTATCCACTCCCCAGACTTGATGATTTGTTTGATCAATTACAAGGAGCTGCCATCTTTTCGAAGATTGATTTACGATCAGGCTATTATCAATTAAAAGTTAAATCAGATGATATCTCAAAGACTGCCTTCCGAACCAGGTACGGGCATTATGAATTTCTTGTAATGCCATTTGGAATAACGAATGCACCAGCTGCTTTTATGGATTTAATGAACAGAATTTTCAAGCCATTTTTAGACAAGTTCGTGATTGTGTTTATAGATGATATTCTCATCTACTCACGAACTGTAGAGGAACATCGAGAACATCTGAAATTAGTTTTACAGACTTTGAAAGATAAACAGTTATATGCCAAATGGAAGAAATGCGAATTTTGGCTTGAACAAGTATCATTCTTGGGTCATATCATTTCAAAAGAAGGCATATCCGTGGATCCAAGCAAGATTGAAGCTGTTAATAACTGGTTACGACCAACTACTGTTACTGAGGTACGTAGTTTTCTTGGGTTAGCTTGTTATTACCGTCGGTTTATAGCGGGATTTTCTAAGATAGCATTGCCTTTGACTGCTTTAACACGAAAGAATGTGAAATTTGTATGGGACGAAGCATGTGATCGCAGTTTTCAAGAGTTAAAGGCAAAATTGACATCAGCACCAGTCCTCGCAATTCCAGAAGGATCGGGAAATTTTGTGGTATACAGTGACGCTTCGAAACAAGGATTAGGAGCAGTTTTAATGCAGCATAGGAAGGTCATTGCTTATGCCTCAAGACAATTGAAAGAATATGAAAAGAACTATCCTACACATGACTTAGATCTCGCAGCAGTGGTATTTGCGTTGAAAATATGGCGCCATTATCTGTATGGTGAACGGTGTGAAATTTACACGGACCACAAGACTTTGAAATATTTATTCACGCGAAAAGAATTGAATATGCGTCAACGACGTTGCTTGGAATTAGTGAAAGATTATGATTGTGTTATTAACTATCATCCAGGTAAAGCCAATGTTGTTGCAGATGCATAAAGTCGAAAGTCCAATTCTATTGCTACAATGCAAGTATAAGAACAAATTTTATGGGATTTACAGAATATGAAGAATGATGTTATGCCAAAGGGAACTGCAATCCAATTATTATCTCTCATGGTTCGACCAACACTTGCAGATAGAATCAGGGCCGAACAAAGTGTAGACAATGAATTACAACAACTGAGGCAGCGAGATGAAGAAAAAGGCAATTTAAACTTTGAATTGAATGGAGAAGAAATGCGGACATATCGAGGTAGATTGTGTGTGCCAAAACAAGGAACAATCAGAAATGACATTCTTATTGATGCACATGCTACACCCTACTCGATCCATCCAGGAGGCACGAAATTGTACAAAGATTTGAAACCATTATTTTGGTGGCCAGGTATGAAAAAGGACCTTTCTCAATTTGTTGCACAATGTCTAACTTGTCAACAGGTCAACATTGAACATCAAAGACCAGCAGGGCTCCTGAAACCGCTACCCATTCCAGAGTGGAAATGGGAACATATCACAATGGATTTCATCCTTGGTTTGCCAAGAACACAAAGAGGATTCAATGCTATATGGGTTATTATGGATCGACTTACGAAATCAGCTCACTTTCTTCCGGTGAAGACCACATACACGATGATTCAATATACTGAAGAATACATCAAGGAGATAGTGAGGCTTCATGGCATCCCAGTGTCCATTGTATCTGAGAGAGATCCCAAATTTAAGTCTGCATTTTGGAAGAGTTTACATCATGCTATGGGAACTCGATTGGCATTCAGTACAGCATTTCACCCCCAAACTGATGGACAATCAGAACGAGTAAATCAGATCTTAGAAGATATGTTGAGGGCCTGTACTATTGATTTTCCAGGCAGTTGGGACAGTAAACTACCGTTGGCTGAATTTACTTACAACAATAGCTATCAGTCAAGCATTGGAATGGCACCATATACTGCATTATATGGTAGAAAATGTCGATCTCCAGTACATTGGGATGAAGTAGGAGAAAGAAAGTTATTAGGCCCTGAATTGGTACAACAGACAGCCGAATTGGTGACCAAGATCAGAGAAAGAATGCACACCGCCCAGAGTCGACATAAAAGCTATGCTGATGTGCGACGCCGTCGATTGGAATTTCAGGTTGGTGACCATGTATTTGTAAAGATATCACCATTGAAGGGCATATTACGTTTTGGTAAGAAAGGAAAATTGAGTCCAAGATATATTGGTCCATTTGAAATCTTGGAAAGAATAGGAGACAGAGCCTACCGAGTTGCTTTACCACCAAACTTTTCAAACGTTCATAATGTTTTTCACGTTTCCATGCTACGAAAGTATTTATCTAATCCTTCTCATGTTCTTCATTATGAACCGTTGGAGCTTGCATCGAATCTCTCATATGAAGAACGACCGGTACAAATCCTCGATAGGAAATCAAAAGTGTTACGAGGCAAGGAAATACCCTTAGTAAAACTGTTATGGCGTAATCATACAATTAAAGAAGCAACATGGGAGCGAGAAGACGAGATCCAATAGAGATATCCTGAACTATATGGTATGTCAAATTTCGAGGACGAAATTCTTTGAAGGAGGGGAGAATTGTAATGCCCGGTTACTCGTACAAATTATTAGTAATACGTTTATGTCATTATAGATATTTAATTAGCTCATTATGTTTTACATATTGATTGAGGTATCAATATTGAGAATGAACATGACTTTTATATTGTTCATGATGTATTGAGAATGAAAATATGTCTAAATAGTTATAGTAAGATGTGTAGGTAGAAGTAGTGTTATGAAGTTGATATGAAATGAGATGAAATTGTGGTAGTTTTTACGAGTTTTAGCATAATGATTTGAATATTGATCCAAATTGAGTGAGACCATAACCATTAGAAAGCTAAGATATAATGCAACAACTTTCATGTTTTGGGTTTTGTCCAAATCATTGTGGAAGACAAGCCAAAAGTGCCCCAAAGTGTGTCGTGTATAGCGTCATTCCCTCACTGACACACGTTAGGAGAATGAGCATAACTTTTTACTCAGACCTCTAAATGACCTGAAACCAATTGTGTTGGATCTCGGTTTTCTATGTGCCCAAACGCAGCGGAAGTTTAAAATTTTATTTTATTTTGACAATCAAAATATGTTTATATTTGGGCACTCGTATGGTTTTGACATAAACATTCATAGGGCGTTGGAATTTCATACCTTAGGTGAATTAATCACATGGCTCAAACTATTCTGGGTTTAGCGGAGATAGCTCTTGATGAAATCCCTACGAACTTTCTTCAAAAGCTTGTTCCTTCTAATCAGGTCCACGACTATATGATTTATTTCTCTTCCAATTTGCACTAGAAAATTGGAAGATATTTTGCGTAGGAGAGAAAATAATTGAGAGACAACACAATAATTCTTTTCTTAAAAANGTGAATATCGATAGGATTGACCCGTCTCACAGATAAAGATTCGTGACATCGTTTCATAAGAAACCTACTCTTTTAAAATTGTACAACAAATCAAGGGTATTTTCGTCACACCAGCATAAAGTACGAGGGTAGTATCGGAATAATTGCAAGTATAAATCGGGGTGCAATCCATTGCTGCAAAGCCTCATCATCTCTTCTCAAGAAAGGCGAAGAAATTTCTGGATGACAAGATTTAAGAGGCAATCCGACGGCTCCTAATCGTTAGAGGGTTCATGATCCGACGGCCACCGTTCATCAGCCTTCGTGGACCCCATTGGTGCTGAGCGGCGGCGGCGGAGCTTACATTTGATTCTTTGTGAATAAGAATGCTGGCGAAGGGTGTTTGACGGAATATGATGATTTGAATGGAGCTTGTGCCGAAGGTCGGCTTGCGAAGAAGTTCGTGAGATTTAGAACAATCGGACGAGGATTAATCGGGAAATCGTGCCATTTACGCGAGAAGAATTGAGAATTTATACTATTTTACAGGTATATGAACTCTAAGCTTTATGATGATCTGCTTGTCACTCGTGTGTCGTTTTGTGTTGTCGTCATCATCTTCGTCAGAGGAGGATCTGCATCTAAAGATCAAGATCGAGATCTGTGGTTTTTGAAGCTGTTCCTGCCTTCATAGGGTTTTATTATTCCGGATTTTTAGTTTGTGATCCATTAGTTCTAGATCTGAACCGGATGCAAAGTCCTATGCTCGAGAAATTAATGATTGAAGGCGTTCCTGCATATGAATTGATGATTCACGTGGAAGTATTAAGATTCAGGGAAATTTGCATCGGATCAAGCTGACTTTATTCACAGATTATTTCGTGGAGTATCAAGAAACTGACTTTTTACAGACGCTCCTTTGAGATGACATTCTTTTGATCCACCTGGTGTTGGTTGGGTGGAAGATGGACTGTGAATACGAAGAAAAGTTGGATATTTTCTTCATTTTTTTAATGACTCGTGATTGATTATTTAATTGATGTTGAGGTACCCTCCAATCTCTTAAGAGTTGCTACCAAAACTGCGGAGTTGCCCTCCAATCTCTTAAAAAGTTGATACTAAAACTTTGGCGTGTTCTTGCGCTTTCATATTTTTAACATGCTTGTTGGATCCGAAACATAAAATACTGGCAGATTTCTTCATTTACGTGTTGCTAGCACAGATGGTTTCGAGCAGAGCATTTGATTGGTCTAATGGACCGTCGTGTTTAGTGGCACTTTAATACAGAAGCGGCGCCAGATTCTTCATTCTTTTTACCTTAATAATTTTTACCATATGAAGAGTTCGAGTCATTAATTCGATTTAATGTCTGATGCAGTCTGCTTCGGTGTGTGCAAAGATTTGGAGGCCAATTTGAGAGATATCCGGTCGTTGAAGTGAACTAAGTTGCCTTTTGGCCTATGGTGAGATTCTGAAATTCTTGTGAAATTAATCATCTAGCTAATGAAATGCTTTGTCAAGCTTTTGNCCTAATCACATAATTAACATTAATGGGCTTGATTTAATTAATTGGGCTAGTCCAACTAGTTTAATTAATTTAATCAAAGCCTATTAAAACTTTAATTATTTATTATGATGAACTTGTACTCTTACAAGCCCATTAAACATACCCTACTTATTTAATTTATTAATTAATAAACTCAACTTTTGAGCTTAATAAATTAAATACATTATGAATTCAACATTTGAATTTATTATTTAAATTATAAATTCAACTCCTTGAATTTTTATCACCTCCAAAATTTAATATTTAATAAACCCAACAGTTGAGTTTAATAAATTAAATTCTCAAATTTTATAAATTCAACTCCTTGAATTTATTCTCTCAAAATTTAATTATCATAAATTCAACTCCTTGAATTTACTATATAATATAAATTCAACTTCTTGAATTTATTCTCTCAACGGGAACAAACGATCCAGTGCTTGTGCGACCCTCAATGGTTCAGGGATACAGCTAGCCGTGGGTTCACAACTCTTTGTGATTCAGGACATAATCTTTTATTCGGGCTTACCCTAGTTAGCCCCATTCTTTTCATCAACACATTGATCAAGAATGTCAGAACTCATTTCTGATTGCACCCATCGGATCATGGTAAGAGCGTCTAGTAGCATCGTCCCATGATCCCCTAGGTATCACTGATAGTGCCTGCAAGAACCAGTCGATTATGATTAGCGTAGAGTCANGGTCGTTGAAGTGAACTAAGTTGCCTTTTGGCCTATGGTGAGATTCTGAAATTCTTGTGAAATTAATCATCTAGCTAATGAAATGCTTTGTCAAGCTTTTGTAATTCTTAAAACTTGTAGTTTATGGGGAATCCCAATAAAAACATTTGTAAGGAAACACAGCTTAGAACAGATTGCTATTGTATATATTGATCAGTTCAATGCAGTTTTCTTTCTTTTTTTCCCCCTGAATTTTAAGTGTGTGTCTGGCAGATGCATTTGGTAATTGCTCCAGGAGAGTGGAACATAAATTGGGGTTAAATCAGGGAAGAGACCTGATTTCTTAGGAATCCTGCAAAACCTGTTGTGGTAGATTGATTGTTGGTGTCATAGAGCCTATAATTTTGGAAATGCCAAGCACTGTTGGTCTAGAAGTTATGGGTTCTGTCAACCCACAGTTAAATTGGAAGATTGTGAAGAAAGGAAGACGCTCCAGGACGTCAGTAGCAAGAAGGAAGGTACTTCGTCAAATCTATTATTTATCATGATTTTTTCTTAGTCTGATACACCTTCTATTTACTAAGGTATGCATATGTTAAATGTGGCAGTTGAGCGCAGCTGTTTCTGGACAACCAACCTCTGGAAAAACTGAGCATGTGCCAATAAAGAAAAGGAGACATTTGCTTCGATCTCCATCACCTCAGCCTCGAACCCCTTCTATATGTCTTCAAGATTCTTCCTCTCAACCATATTCTTCTTCCTCACTTTTTGTAGATGACTATGCATATTCGAGTCAATTCTCAGTTCTGAGGCCTGCGAGCTCATATTCCAACTGGAAATCAAGAGATGGATCATCTGCAATAAAATTTGGTGAAGGGTTTGATTATGAAATTCTCTCTGAACAAGTAGTAGGGGAACATAATTATGTGGGAGACTTCTCAGGTATAGAACNACGGACTTATCCTCTCGATGAATGATAACCACTTGGAAAGTCCGAGGGAGGGTTGTTCGGTATAATCATCATATGACTACCCATCTGCATGTTTGGGCATCTTTATGCCCTTACCAAGAAACGCAGTACACAACATCACAGATGCTAGTCTCGAGCTCAAGCGACCTTTATCCCTGTTTTAGGCGGCTGAATCGACTAGGAACGAATTTAGAATATGCAGTGTTTACAAATGAGTTTCAACATCGAATTACGATTCATTTGTATTAAAACATAATCCAGGACTTTATCTATGCTGCTTGCATGGGTATACAGATAAAGTATAACGAAACCATTTAAAAGTAAATTATATTAAAAGAAAGATTGTTTATTACACTTGAGTCAATAAATTCCCCAGCCAACAGTTGGCTTACAGGGCATCTACTCTAACAATCTCCCACTTGCCCTAGAGCCAACTACCCATAAACTTTAATCCCATTGTTTCGCGATGCTTTTCAAACAATGGTCCTGGCAAGGGCTTTGTAAGTAGATCAGCAACATTATCTGCAGAGGGGACTCTTTCAACTGATATATCTCCTCTTCCCACAATCTCCCGGATGATGTGGAACTTACTCAGTATATGTTTGGATTTTTTTATGAGACCTTGGTTCCTTTGCTTGCGCGACGGCACCAGTGTTGTCACAGTACACGGGGTCTGGATCAACTCCATTAGGAATGACGTCCAACTCTTGGACAAAATTCCTCATCCAAACTGCCTCTTTGGCTGCAGTTGATGCAGCAACGTATTCAGCTTCAGTGGTTGAATCCGCAACGGTGTCTTGCTTGGAACTCTTCCAAGAGAAAGCCGCACCATTCTTCAGGAATACAAAACCAGAGGTCGATTTCGAATCATCTACGTCACATTGGAAGCTAGAATCAGTGTAGCCTTCCAATTTCAATTCTCCACCCCCATAGACCATGAACAAGTTCTTAGTTCTTCTCAAGTACTTAAGAATATCTTTCACGGCCTTCCAATGCATGGGACCAGGGTTCGCCTGATATCTGCTTGTAACACTCAGAGCGTAAGCAACATCTTGACATGTCGATATCATACCATACATGATACTACCAATAGCTGACACATATGGAATATGTGTCATTATCTCTATCTCTTCATCAGTTTTGGGACACATGGCTTTAGATAGAGTAACACTATGACATNAACATAATTATGTGGGAGACTTCTCAGGTATAGAACTTCTTGCAGCCGCTGCTAGCATGGATGATGATACAGATACTGCATGTAAACAGGATCTTGTCGTAGAAAATTCTTTAATACCAAAAAGCTCTGAAACATCCATTCTTTCCACACAATTTAAACAAGATTCAGAATGTAACAAGTCCTTGAGCAATGAGATAGTGCTTGAAGATGACACCGACTGCTCTATAATCCGGAACAACTTGGAATCTGCTGCTCAGAGTCTGCTTGGATGTGTGGGAGGTGGAACCGCGACGAGAACTGATTCTTTGAAAGTGGACCGTAGGCACTGGAATTTGAACACTTTGATGGATGCTTGGGATGAACCATGTAAGGTTACAATTGCTGGAAAAACCTCAAGGGATGCTGCTAATAATGATATGCATGTGGAAGAAGGAAGACGGAGAGGTTCAGAGTGCCAGATACTCTGTAGTCCAGGTGTGGCAGAGGACAAGTTTTCTGATCTAGAAGTAGAAGAAGATAAGTTGATATCAGTATCACCTCTTGGAACGTGTATTGAGTCGTTCACTTTAGGGGAAACTTTATGTCAACCAGGCAATATTTGTTATTCTAATGTGACTACAAAGACTTCTGACCAAGATACTGATAAAAAGGTTGAGTATCCATCTGCTTCTGTTGAAAAGATTGATTCACCTGCTGCTTTGGTTCAAAAGGTTGTTTCACCGGCAACTTCTACTCCAATGATTAACTCACATATTGCTTTTGTTGAAAACGTGGATTTGAAGAGTGATTTTTCTGAAAAGATAGATTCCTCTCCTCCTTCAGCTGAGATCATTGATTCGCACATGTCTTCTTCTGAGAAAGTCGATTTGCACGTGGCTTCTGCTGAAAAGTTCGATCGGTGTGTGGCTTCTGCAGAAAAGATTGATTCATATACGGCTTCTGCAGAAGAGACTGATTCACATATTGCTTCTGCAGGAAAGATTGAGTTGGATATGGCTTCTGCTGGAAAGATTGATTCAACTGTTGATGCTCAGATATATTCAGATGTATGTCTATATAATCATGGTCATGTGGTTGATAGTGACGACTTGCCTAGGTCTCAGGAAGGTCATGATTCTCCGTATGAAGATGGAGAGCTGAGGGGGTCATTTTTGTATCCCTGGGAGGACAATGGATTGGAAAATAAACATGTTGATTATGAATCTGATGGAAGACATGGAGATAGTTCTGATGCAGGTGATTTACCTGGGTCTGAGATAGTCGATGGCGGTTCTGAGGGATCTCACAGCAGTGTGAGGAAAAGTTTGTTGGCAAAAAGATTTCTGGGAAGAAATGAGAGTGATTGTAGATCATNCATACTTTAGTTGATTGCAGTAATCCTACATCATTTTCAATGAGTATTATGTCATCAACATAAAGTATTAGGAATGTCACTGCACTCCCACTAACTTTCTTGTACACGCATGGTTCCTCACGATTCTTAGCAAAACCAAACTCTTTGATAGTGCTATCAAATCTGAGGTTCCATCTCCTTGACGCCTGCTTGAGACCATATATTGATCTCTGAAGTTTGCATACTTTATGCTTACTTCCTACTGATGTGTATCCCTCAGGTTGAGACATATAAATTTCCTCTTTCATGTCTCCATTGAGGAATGCAGTCTTTACATCCATTTGCCATATCTCATAGTCATACCATGCTTTTATGGCTAGTAGTATTCTAATGGACTTAAACATAACAACTGGTGAAAAAGTTTCCTCATAGTCAACTCCTTGCCTTTGAGTATAACCTTTTTGCAACCAGTCTTGCTTTGAAGGTCACTATCTTCCCATCCGCCCCAAGCTTTCTTTTGTAGATCCATTTGCATCCTATGGGAACAATTCCCTCAGGTGGATCCACTAATGTCCAGACTTGGTTTGAATACATAGAGTCCATTTCTGACTGCATGGCTTCAAGCCATTTGGTTGAATCAGTATCAGATATTGCTTCTTTGAAATTCATTGGATCACATCCAACACAAGGCTCATCATGGCCTTGTTCATGAAGAAGTGTATATCTGGCAGGTGGTCTAATAACCCTATCAGACCTTCTAGGAGCTTGTACTTCAACTACTGGTTCTAGGGGATTAGGTTCAACTTCTAAAGTTGAGGGAGTATCTTGAATTTCTTCAAGTTCTATCATCTTGCCTTTTCTATCTAATAGAAACTCCCTTTCCAAAAAGGTGGCATTTCTTGAAACAAACACTTTTGCTTCATTGGGATGATAGAAATAATATCCAACAGAATTCTTTGGATATCCTACAAAGTAGCACAAAGTGGATCTACTATCCAATTTGTCTCCCACTGTCTGCTTCACGTAAGCAGGACATCCCCATATTCTCAAGTAAGAATATTTGGGAGGTTTTCCCATCCATATCTCATATGGTATTTTATCCACTGCTTTAATATGGACATTATTCAACAACATTGCCGCAGTTTCAAGTGCAAAGCCTCAAAACGATGTAGGCAATTCAGTGAATCCCATCATGGATCGAACCATGTCCAACAAGGTTCGATTTCGACGTTCAGAAACACCATTCAATTGTGGTGTTGCTGGTGGAGTCCACTGTGAGAGAATCACATTCTCTTTTAGATAACCCAAAAATTCAGCACTTAAGTATTCTCCACCTCGATCAGATCGAAGTGCTTTAATACTTCTTTCTAGCTGATTTTCTACTTCAGATCTGAATTCTTTGAACTTTTCAAATGTTTCAGAATTGTGTTTCAATAAACATACCCATACCTCGAATGGTCATCAGTAAAGTTAATGAAGTAGGATTGCCCAAATATTGTGCTAACATTTAGCGGGCCACAAACGTCTGTATGGATCAAATCCAGTAGACCATGCGCACGTTCCACGTTTCCATCGAATGAAATCTTGGTCATTTTTCCTTTTAGACAGGACTTACAAGTAAGTAGAGAATTTATGTCTGACAAGTCAAACATGTATTCTCCCACTAGATTGTGCATCCTTCTTTGAGAAATGTGACATAGTCTAGCGTGCCATATTTGTGCGGGTTTTGGATCATCTATCTTTCTTTTGTTTGTTGTTGAAATCATGTTTACTTTGACATTTACTTATCATTTCCAGAACATTTCTGGCGCATATAATTTCTTATGTCCGGACTTANTCAAACATTCATATATGCATTTTATGGAAGATGAATCCGAGAATAACAATCGTAGTGGAAAGAATGAATCGGATATTGACCTAGTTATTAGTGGAAATGACAATGAGAGAAGATTCTCAGATCAAACAGATGCAATTGATGATACTGTGGCACATATGGACAAATACTTATTAAGGACCATACAGGGTAAGGTTCAATCTAGCAAAGGTCGATCATCCTTGGATGCATTTAATGGGAAGGATATTTTCTTTTTTCAACAATGCAGGTAATTAATGTGTTCACGTAATTCATTTACCTTTTCTAGGTTCATACACCTCTAATTGTTTGTATATTTGTCTTGCATCTTCTTGGAGGAACTACTTTGAATTATTTAGTTCTCATAGTGTTTTTATTGTGATATATTTAGATCTCGACGTCTTGGTGGTTCAGATTCTCACCCTGAAAGGGATATGGGGCCCTACAAATATTTGAGCAGGTATAGACATGCTACTCACGGAAGTGAAAAAGGTGGAGCAGAGCAGTGGACATGCTGGGGTTCAAAGCGCCGTTACACTTCAGGTTATCAAGGTTTCGAGGGTCGTAACCTCAACAGGTCGAGACGAATAACTGGGGACTTAGTAGATAAGTTTGGCGGGGTGGAATTTGACCACAAAAGACAGAATTCTAATTATTTGTCAAAAGGTTACTTGCGTAGGCCCATAGTTAGAAGTTCACCTGTGGACAGAGGTGATCGTTTTTGTGTACACAGAAGGATGCCGCTAACTCGAGGTATCAAGGAGAATTATCCACAAGGTGTTGGTAAGAAATACGAGCCTCTACCTGATGATGCTTCCAAATCTGTTCGCCTGTCACCTTATTTATCGAGAAGGGAACGAAGTTTTTCTCCCAGTTCTGGTAGAGGCGTTCATATTCCTTTAACACGCAGAAGATCTCGGTCAAGATCGAGAACACGTTCCCCAATAGCCTGGCATTCTAATAAAGGGCGGGAAATGGGTAGTAGAAGGCACATCAGATCTCCAGATTTTAGGTCTGAGGCGAGGATGGATAGAATGAAGTTTCCGAGTTCGAATTCCACTTTTACATCAGATTATCGTGAGGGTTACTTGTCCCCACCGAGGGGCCGGTTCTCCCCACAACGCAACAATCGATGGTTCGATGATCTTGATTTTGCAGACAACCATTTAAGACGGCGGAGATCACCGGTCAGATTATTTCGACGCTCTCAAAAGTTTGATGCTATCGGTTCTTCAGGTCGACTAAAATCAGAAGGCTATTTTAAACCCGCAATTTGGCCGGGAAGATTCTCCTTGGCTAATGACGGCAGGGAATGTAAATTTGAGACCGATTATGAGCATAGAAGGCATGATGACCGTGGTGAGGTGATGCATCGAAGACGAAATGCTGATGATGGTGGAAATTCGAGGCGGTTTCGGCAACCTGCAGAAGCTGATGTCATCGAGATGCCCAACTTGAATAACAAGGATGATGCCCGAGGTATTGACCCAAGTAATGTGCCTCAGAGATAGAATAACGAGGATATGGGAACATTTCAAATAATCTGACCGGCTATATGCTCTTTCAGATGGAGAAGAGATTGGTTATATACNTGGGACAGAACATTTCTTTCCCTTACTATGTGGGCCATATTTCGTCTGACGAGAGGCCCATTAGAAAAAAAAACATTTTTCTCTTTTATGGTGATCTCATAAGTCATAAGCGTATTGACTAGCTCCTCAAGGCTATCATCTATCTTATTCAAATTGAAGTTCACCACTTAGGATGAACCACACGGAGGCGATCTCGAACATCAAAATAAAATATTGTCAAAATAAAGAAGACCTTCCTAAGAGAGATGGAGAACTCACCCCCTCTTCTCTCCTATAAATATAGTTTGCACGAGCTGTAGTAAGCCTATCTTGGAAACAACCTATTGGACAAGGCAAAGAGAGAGGAGATTCAAAATGATTTCATTTAAGAATAATCTGGAAGAGGAAGCCTCAACCTAGAACGCGCACAGGTCCTACCCATCCTCCATTCCTATATGAAAATATCAATCCGATCATTGCGATATGCATTCCGCTATACCATAGCGGGCAAACCAAACGAGTCACTACCTAGTTCATTAAAGAGTAGACGTTGATAGTCCACTCGGATGAGTACACCCCCCAAACGTTATGAAGAGTTCAAAAGCAAGCCCCTAAAGTTCTGCATAAACGAAAAAGCACCTTTATGATCCTCTTTTCGATAACAGAGGGGCAGAAGAGTTGTTGGAAGTTTCATCTATCTTACTATCATAAAAGAACCCTCTTAAAAGGTTCCTCAAACATAAAGTAAAACTCAACCAGGTTCGTAAACCTGCCATTTCTTAGGTTAGGCTGCTGTGCGATGCTTACTCCATCTCAACGGATAAGCTCAGCTGGCTTACTAAAGATGAACCCCTTGTGAGGCTATTATAGCACGCCACCCGTGCATTAAGATGATTTCACGTGGTTGCGGCAAGACCATTCCCACCCTTTCTGGTGGAAGAACAGCGGGAAGAAGTGGGCCATCCCACTATATCGTGCTCCGGGTGGGTTAAATAGACTATGACTATATAGGTATGGGCTTAGCTACTCCTAGTCAGATAAAAGTTCTATACTGGGCTCTCAGCAACCTTGAACTACTAAAAACCTGGCCCTTTGATGTGGTTGACTTGCCGATGAGAATGACNATATAATGTATATATGACTAGGAGCATTGATGTAGAAGAGAAACGACGATTGAATGCGAGTGTTCATTTGTTCATTTCCTCTCGAGGTCGATAATTTGTGCTAGATAATATTCGTGTTCCTGTTGGTTTTGTTTTACCCTTTCCTTTTTAACATGGGTATTTTTTTTTTCCTAATTTATTTTACGGATTTCTTTCTTGATGATTCAATACATGGAGAGATGGGAGAGCTTGTTTGAGTTTAAGCTGCTGATGAGGTCAGTGTAGTGACTGTTTGTGGAATCCAGTCTGATGTTTATGGTTTTGGAAGAGTGAAATCTATGAGAAGAAAAAGCTGCCATGGGTGAGGCCAACCAATGGGTGCGGTTTGTTGGCCAAACCAAGTCATTATCATTCTTTTACGTCTTGTACAATTTATTTCTAGAATTGATGGTGAATCTTTCGTAGCAGTAGATATCGTTATTTATTCAATTTGCCACTTACCTCCGATGGATACAAAAAATATAATAACAAAGCGAGATAAAAAGTGTCATTCATTGAAAGATAATTGCCGTATTCGATTATTATAGATAGATATTAATTGTAAAAAAAACCCGATATCGAAATATTGGAATCAATACAAGTTTTCGACCATATATCTAGTTTCCATCTTTCGCGCGACGGTGATTCAGAAGCTCTGTACACGACTCTCCCCATTTGTACTGAAAAACGAGAGTTCAGTGTCACGGACCCATTTCGGGAGTGAGCATCGTGGAGCCGTGATGCACTCGCAGTCTCGTGGTCATACGAACACAAGTCACGAATCTGTTTCTGGTTGTCTTCACGAATCTGTTTCGGAGTCCGCTTTCAAACACAAAACCCGAGAGATGCGAACATACAACCCGAGAGCTTACTATCGTGGTTGTAGTCCATTCACTCGACTATTATATATATGTAAATGTGATTTTGATGCCCATTTTAAGAAAATAAATATACTATGGTTATCTACACGCGGTAGACGTTACATCATTTCATTTTTTTTAGACCGTCTATTCTATATGTGAGTGTTAAATTATTTATTTATCAAAATCAAAATCAAAATCCTACCTTCAGAAAAATGCTTTTATTTCTGTTCTAAGTTTACCAATATATCGATAGTCAAGTCAATTCTCATTTTTTTAAGTTTCGGTGGGAAGATAATTTTACTAGTGTATGCTTTAACTTTCTTTGAAATAGTTATTATGGTCTCCTTTGTCTTGTCGATGAAGTGGTTGGAATTATTTTGAGAACTTGGTCAAATATACTTACTAGCTTGATACACTTCTCTNATGTGGGTCAAAATTTTGCTTTTAACATTTATTCAAATGTATATAAGCAAGCACAAGACATCATATAAAAATACTGTCATCTTATTCAACTCCTAATAACATTCACATGTTCGACTACCATTAACATACTAGTGTTTAGAAATTCAGTACATGTCTAGTAAGAAACCAGTAGTGATCTTCTACGCCCGAAATCTCCACGATATCTCGATCTCTCATCTTTGTCTCGACCCTGATCCTGTCCCACCTGTGATCATGCACAAATACAGACACAACCACAGCCGGATACTCCGGTGAGAACAAATCCCAGTATAAAACGTGCTACACATGCATATACACAATATAAATCATGAAGCATACTATCATGAATAGAATCAATGGCAATAGGTTCCATAATCTATGAAACCAAATCAATATCAGTATGCAAATGAAATCGAAATCATATCTTGACTCGCCTCGACTCTAACTCTAGGGATCCCGGTTTGCCACCTACCCTCCCAATCGGGGTGACGGTACGTCTTATGCCTAGACTTCGGTCATGTCTGTATTGAATGTCTACAATCGGGGTCAATTCTGCTCCTATGCGTCGATATCACCGAACGTCTAGCTTGGCAAGTCTGCCAGTGACTCTCCTATCTTGAATGCTTGAATATAAATCAATAGACAAAGCGTAAACATATAAAAAGGTAAAAAATCTAGTATGTGATTTTGGGAAGCTCAGATCAAGTCTAATTCGAGTTGTATCTTCCCGCATTCACATGAATTATACCTTTCTCTTCGTAGTCTTTAGAAATGTCGAGGTCTCGATGTCGAAGCTTGTCACAACAAATCTGAAATGACATTTTCAAAATGCATTCTATCAATCTCTAACCCAACTCAATACATATACGATCCATATTAAATCTCAGTACATTTCGACGGCATAACGGCGTAATCTCACGATACCGGTCAATCCAACATCATTAATTTATAACCAACAACTCATAATTCTCATCATAGTAACATCTACTATACTTAAATCTGCATATACCCAAGTCAAGACATGATGGAACATAAAAAGATCGCATATCATATCCGTTCTTCAATCCGATTGCAAGTATGAGTTCATAATAATCATAAAAACATATCATAGAATCAAATCTGATTTCTCCCCAACATCATATTGCCAAATCAAATAAGAACATAACAAAACTTACATCCTTTAGAAGCCTATGATGCAAGGAGCTCAAATATAATCTCAGATCGAAAATCGGATGGTTAGATTCTTCACAATCAAAGTTCTAAGTAGGAATGAAGTTTGAAGGAATTCCTGAGTCTTCCTTGTCTCTCTCTTTCGTTCATAGCATGCTGCAATGAAGACAACCCATTAAATATGCATGGCAAGGACACTTGTCTTATTCTTTGGTCTGCACGTCTCTCGCATAAGCGCGACCTCAACCGGCGCATATGCGCGAGACCTACTGTCTTGGCACTTAACAATTTAATCTACTGGCGCATATGCGCGCCCCTTCTCGGCGCATATGCACCCACTACTCTGGACATCTCGTGCATATGCGCGCCTCTTGTCGCGCATATGCGCGAGACCTTCGTCTCAGCACCTCTTGGAATCACTCAGCTCGCGCATATGCGCGCCCGCCTCCGCGCATATGCGCGAGACCTTCGGGTCTCACACATTATCCTTGCACTTGCTCACAACTCAACCATTCCAATCCCATCTCGACATGCTCTGTCTATAACCATATAAATCAATCAAATATTCATTTCAAATCAACGAAATAAAATCTCGGGCATTACAGATAATCTGTGCCTTCTATTTAGTTTACTGTCGAAATCAGAATGAGAGGAAATATGAGTCAAACAAAGGTGTAAATGAAAGGATCGAACGTAAAGAAAGGACTTTGGAAAGGTGAACGACATGTGAAAACTCGCCCTAAAAAGGGGGCTTCCTATACTCGGAGTGGCCAAAGAAGACCTGAATAATCCTGATCTTTGCTCAAATTCTCACGTGTTATTACGTTACGTATATTATCCGAGGAAATAATGGAATACTGCTTTTTTTTTATTGGAGCCCTAACTTGAAAAGGATTCTTGGTTATCCAAAGCATTTCAATCAGGTTTCCCCATGGAGAAGAATCTGCTTCTGTATCGAGCGCTTATACTAGCTCAAAGCGTTGTATCCGAGGGCTTAGTAGGGCCCATTAAGATTCACCAAATACAAGGCACAAGGGCTTTTTTCTGGTTCACCCCAGAAGGCAGGTTGTCTGCTAAGTCTATAGTCCGATTCCAACTAATTATATATAATAATCTTTTATCCTTGTCTTCAACCAACTCGATTGCATCAATCCTTCTCTATTCTAGGAGCACCCAATCCAGTCATTCTCTTGTAAAGTGGATGATTTCATCATAACAAAGAGTACCCAGTCGAAAAATAGATCCATTCGCTGAGCTCTGAGCTCCTATGGCAAATCATAATGTGCGCATACTGGGTACTCCGCTTTAGTGGTTCGTTAACTAGTAGACCAATACTGATTAAGGATTTGATACTGACACCTGTCTTGTCTTATTAACTATAAGCCTTTATAAAATGTAAAATAAATATATTGGATAGGGTATTCCTTAAGTTTAAAACTTTATCAAAGACTTCGTGACTTGGGAAATCCCGAGATCTGGATCAAGCTTACAACCTGTGGATTGTCAAAAAAAAGAGTCGTTTTCCTGCTTGCAGAAAGCCCTTTTCGACAATCTGCTTCATGAATGCGAGAGATTCATCAAAAAAACCTGATGTACTATATGTTTCAGCAGATCATAAGCGAGCCTGCTTGTTGCTGGCCTTACAATCATTCATCAACTTCAAGGCGAGTTCGAAAGCTTGACAATTTACTTTGGAGAGCCTACACTTAGTTTCAAAAAGGTTGGTATTAGCATTAGCACTCGCTTAGGTGCTAAAGGTAGAAAGGTAGATATGTAAATCACTTAGTCCTTGAACTAGGGATAAGGCCTATTAATAAAATTCCAATATAGTAGCAGTACTATACTAGTGAAGGAGGAAATCGTAGTCCCACAGGATTCAATGAAGCTATGCCTTTTTCCGGGGATATGAGGAAAAAGAGAGCGTTGTACGTGTTTATTCAATAAAAGGGAGTGGAGAGGAATGTACTTTTTTATCCTCTACTTAAAATCTAATTTTTTTAATTAGTAGTGGGTCGAGACTTGATATTTTGGGTGGAGTCTCGACCCAATTTTTTATTATAACACAAAACAAATTTTTTTTTACAGACTTATCCTTCCCCTCCCTTCTTCGCGACCCACTCTTTCTCACCTCAACCCAAGATTTTGTTTTCCTCATCTGCTGCTGCTGCACACTCAAACCATCTTCCATCTTGCATCATTGTTCTGGTTTTTTCTAAGAATTAACGATGAGTCTAGAAAATAGTCATCAGCAAGAAATCCAACGAGAAAATCACGTATTGGTAAGAAATTTATTTTGAAATTTGAATTTGTTACCGAAGCTAGATTTGGGTCGAGCCGCGGGTGGAGGCTCGAGCCCTGGGTCGAGCTTTTCGTGAAGAGCTCGACCGTGAGCAGCGTTCGTGAGCAGCAGCTTAGCTGCTGCTCTCGGGGAAGCTCTTCCGCCAATTGGGTCGTTCT
>NC_133308.1:22390557-22434654 GCF_012295235.1 Primulina huaijiensis | reverse complement strand
ATACTGTTTAAATTTTGATCACTAATATGTTTGTTTTGTTTTTGTTNCAAGATTAATATCTAAAGTGTAATACCAAAGGATAAGGAGAGAACTTACTCTTCAGATCAGGTCTTTCACCAAAATGCACCTTAGTGGACTCAACAAGAGACTGATGAGGAAGGCTTTCAAGCTCCCTATCCCCAACACATAACCAAGAAGCAGGCGATGTGGTCGGTGTCGCGAAATCAACATTCTGAATCTGCTTCCCTTCAGCAGAAATCTTCCTCTTTTGCCACAAGAAAACAACACTAGCCGATACAAAGATACAAGTGCATACAAGAAACATGTCNTTATGATAGTGAAAGTAGTGAATTTTGGATGATATATCATAAACGAGCTTTGCGATTTTCATTGTTAGAATATTGTTTTTTAACGGGTCTAAATTGTTCAAACGTTTATCCTATGATACCTGACAAAGATGAATTTAGGTTGAGACATTTTGGAGGAAGTGACGGTATAAGTTTGGGGGATTTAATAGATAGAATGGATGAATATGAGAATGAGTCAGGGAAGAGATAGACATTGAGAAGTTGAAATTGGCCTGTCTTATGTTCGTAGTAGGTGTTTTAGGTGGACAAAGAAAGAATAAATATGAAACAATCGATTTAGAATGGATTAGATTAGTTAATAACTTTGATAGTTTTATTAACTATCCCTGGGGTAGCATAGCTTTCGAAGATGTTATTTATTGACTTAGAAAAGATCTTGAAACTAAGTTCAGAAGCTATGAGAATTTGGTAGCACGCCGTGGGGATGATCCAAATTTCAGTGGATGCGGTAGCTTCCATATTAGTGGATTTATTCATCCGTTACAGGTAATTAAATATTGTTTATTAAATGAAATATTCTTATTATTTTATATCATACTAATGATGTGTTTTTTTGTTCTAGATTTTGGCCTATGAATATTTTCCGGCAATCACTGAAATGTTTGCTAGACGTCGGAAAGGTCCCAATGTACCGATACCTCGGATGTGTCATTGGTTGACTAGAAAATGGAGTAAAAATCATTCCCCTTCCATGGATGATGTGAACAAAGCTTTTAAAAATATATATACCAAGGTAAATACAAAAAATTCATTTTATTTACTTTTTCTAATACATTTTTTGTTAACAGTTAATTAATTTTCATGTTTATTGTTAATGATTAATATAGGATATTTTGGGGATGCTCATTCCCACCACGGAGGAGCTGTTGTCCGTACATTATATGACTGGCTATTTTGTTGATTCTAATAATGTGATAATCCATCGCATTACGGAGTTAATTTGCCAAGGTATCAAAGTAGTTTGCACTCAAAATCCATTGGACTACCCAGAGGATGAAGTGGGTGTACAGACTGAGATTGAGGGTCGACGGTTTCTCCATACATACTCCTNAAAGAATCTTGAAGCTGTAATGGTAATTCTCCCCTCTACGTTCCACTGGATAGATATGATAGCGCGTGACAAGGCCTAGAGTTATCAAAAACAAGACAAATGATGATGATATTATCGCAGCAAGACATAGCCAGCTATTCTTGCCAAGAACTGGGGAAATTGGGGAATCAAATGGATTAGGCTTGAACAGTTTGGCTTGGATCTGTTTCTTGGCATCTTCTACAGGTTTTTCCGTTTCTCTTGTGACATATGCTTCAATCTGTAATTGTAGATTGGAGAGGTCTGAAGGGGTGCCAGATAAAGGGAGCAGAAGGTCGAGCATTGTGAGATCGGTTGTGTTCTTGAAGGCGGAGACTAGGAGAATTTTCGGAGCTTTAACGTTGGGTTCTGTTGTAGTTTTGTGGATGATTTCACGTATTATGGAGATGAATGGAGCGATTCCACTTCCTCCACAGATCATCACCAATGCCTCGTGGCTGTGACAATTTTAACTTTGTCAGTAGGTTCTAATATTTATGGTAATTAATAGCACAATTACTTAAACACTATATAGAATACGAAGTCGTTCGATGTTAGCATAATGATATTCAGCAGTCAGCACCAGTACCATTCTGCTAGCATCAGTGATGAATGGTCCGAACATGTGCCCAGATCAATGAGAGAATCGACTCACTTTCAGTTCTATATTTATATATTTACTTAAATGAATTACACAAGAAATCTGATGCCTGATTCAATTAAGTGGCTCTATTCACGAGATTCAATACACTATGCTTAATTACCTCATAATATGAAATGATGCAGGTCCATAAGGTCCTTCAGTTGATACTTCAAGATGATCCGAAGAAGAAGAAAGCTGTGCATACAGCTTTTGAGTCCAACTTCCCTCGCTTTTAATCGCGATACTTAGGGTATGTGGCTCCAGGTTAGAGTTTGAAATCACAGTAAACGGATGCCACTGCAACTTGCATATGCTTGGAACATGCAGAAACAAGACGCTAGTGGGGCTATAACTTAAATCTACAAAAAAAAAGGGTATGTCAATATATATGATCCAAAGACTGTTTGTAGTAATATCTTCCCCTAATTGGTTTCCGGGCTTATTGAAAAAGAGCTCTTGTCTAATTCACCTGGATTCTTGGCAAAGGTGAGCTCCAATGTACCATTAGGCAAAAGGCGAGTAGAAACCAATCTAGACCTGCGTCTCGATTGTAAGAACCTCAAGTATCTGTCGATAATGAACAGAAAGATTCCGGGGAGAATCAAGCATGTATATGCTACTCCAACATGGAACAAGTAGAAGAACACAAAGAGAATATATAGATGGTGAGCGTAGAAGAAAACTTCAAAAGCTTTCCTTCTAACACGATCAAAACTGGTGACCCAAATCCCTAACGAAATCGCAAACGCGATTACTCCANTAGATCGTGGCCACGAGTAAGTGTTGAGATTAATTCTTGTATGGAAGATATGAGGATATCTGGGATGTGCTCGTCCTACGATAGCTCATGGTTTCGTGACTTGGGGACACCTGGTTGTTGGTTGGCTGAGACAGTAAGTTTTTTCTTATTTCTTTTGTTTATTACGTTGAGTTAATAATTAACATATTTCACTTTATCATTTTCAGCATATTCAAGAATGTTGTCGAGGGTTGCTCCAATTACAAACAGCGTACTCACATATAATGTCACAGGATGTGTCATTGATGGACGTCGATTTTCATCAGCTGGTTTCGAGTGCTTTTAATGAGGGCGGTCAGAGTAATATTGAATGTTTGATGCCCTATGTGAGAGCAGAAATTGATGAGTGGCCGTCTATTCCATGGAACAAAGCCAACATAATTTTGATACCCTTTCATCTTCCGGGGCATTGGGTTTTGTTAAAGGTTTTGCCTAACCATAAGAGTATCACAATCATGGATTCTGACCACAGCGTAGATAGGTCGGGCATGACATTTCTTAAACTTATTAGCCCTTTGTCACTTATGCTTCCACATATGTTTGGTGTTGATCATTCGGAAAGATGGAGAATAGATAGGCCAAATAATTTTCCTACTCAAAAAATCAGGTTAATTTTTTTAAAAAATTATTATTTCATTATTGTTTAATGTATATCAATGTATAATTTATGTTTGTTTTTTCATTGCAGCGGTGAATGTGGAGTTTAATGTTTAGCGACAGCAGGTTATACCATGTTCAGGGAAAATGCCTATCAATTGAACGATCAGAAGATTGAAGAATTTAGGCATTATTGTTGTTGTTGTATTTGGGATAAATTATGGTCGTTGGATTAAAACATTTATATGATAGTTGGATTAAAACATTTATATGATACTTTATATTGATTTTTAGTTAATTTATGTGATATTTTTTTACTACATTCGATCTAATAACGATCTCATACAAAAAATATATTTAGAGAATGATTCATCAATTGATCAATTATATAACACCATAAAAAATGAAAGCAAGTTGCGATTTGAATTGTATTAGGATTATTGTTTCTAGTCACACAAATTGTAGCTCTTTGGCTCGACCCAATTTGGGTTGAGTGGGTCGCGCCACACATATATTGTGTGGCGCAACCCACTCAACCCAAAATTGGGTTGAGTGCGTTGCGCAAACAATATATGTGTGGCGCGACCCACTCAACCCAATGAGTGGGTTGCGCCACACAATATATGTGCGGCGCGACCCACTCAACCCAATATTTGTGTGGCGCGACCCACTCAACCCAAAATTGGGTTGAGTGGGTCGCGCCACACAATATACTCAATTTTTTGGTAGAGTAGTTTAATTTGAGTCGAGTCTTGCATGTTATGAGTTTTTTAGGTTCTATTATTATGAAATTTGTTAAATATTTTATTGGAATTAAAAAATTTGTTAAGAATTTTAGTTGAGCATAAATTCAACCCGATAAGAGATACATTCGTCTAATATTGTTATGATTTTTTTAACCAACACAATTAAATTATAATACAAAACTCATATTAAAATGTTTACACAATTAAATTTTTTTATATATTTACATTCTAATCATGTATAGAATGACTTATGTATTATGAAATGATCAAAATTCAAAATCTCTCTACCACTCGACCCAAACTCGTCCCAAACTCGACCCAAACCCTAAACCCTAAACAAAACCCTAAATCAAACCCCAAACACCACCACTCGACCCACTCGACCCAACAATTTACCACCCACTCGACCCAAACTTAAAATTTAAAGCACAATCTTGTCCACTCCACCCACTTACCACCCCCTCGATCCAAAATTAAAAATTCAACTCAAACACATTACATATTAATAAAATCAAATCGATAGCCTTTAAATTCAAACAAATTACATTTAATTCAATCTTATCTTCTGCCAACTTCTCCAATGTCTTTAAATTAAAACAAATTACATATCATTCAATCCTATCTTCTTTCAAATTCTCCAACCGATGGAAATCTGTTTTGTGTTTTTCTTCCACGTCTTCTTTTGATCACAGGTGACAGTACTAACAAATCATCGAGTGGCCACTCGTTCTGATTCAGAACAGGATAAATTGGCTCAGCATAAGCTAAAGACCATATCATAACAGAATAATACTCTGAGCACGAGGAATAAAAATTGACATCACAAAAGTAACTCGCTGCAATTGCATGAGAACGTGGAATCTTGTCAATATCAAATTCTCTACAGGTACATCTTTTGGATTCCAAATTCACAATTTCACTGTTTGTAGCACTTCGAACATCGAACTCAAGACGGCCTAGCTCATAAACTTGATATCCCCGACCAATATTAAACCTTTCGCGCACAATCGATTCAACGGTTAGAGTGAAATTTGTTGTTGATGCGACGGATGCATTTCGATACCTTGAAAACCAAGATGTAGTCAATGTCTGCAAAGAATTTAGTAGTGCAATGATTGGAAGTTGTCTTTCTTCACGCAATCTTGCATTTATTGATTCAACACCATTCGTTGTCATAATGTTATACCGAGATCTTGGGCTATATGCTCGAGTCCACCGATCAAATGAATCACTTTCATCCAAAAGCTTTGCAGCATTAGGATATATTTTCTTAAACTTTTCGTACTCTAAGTCAAAGTCGGTTTGCTTGTAAATTTTTGCTAACCGCATAAACATTTCGGTACAACCCTTCTTTTTGCAACGAATTTTCATATTTTGTCACAAGTGCCATATACAATGACCATGATGTGCATTTTTGTAAACTGCCGCAACTGCAGCAATGATGCCCCGATGTCTGTCTGAGATAATCACCAACTCTTCCTCATCAACCACTACTTCCAAGAGCTTCGTCAAAAACCAACTCCATGAAGTNGCTACATTTGATAAATAAGTACTGCTCCATTCAAGCATCTGCAATATAAGTTTCCTCATGATACTATATTCTCCTATCCTCAATCCGAGGAAGAAATATGAAACATTTGTAAAAGAAATTAAAATAAAGGATTAAGTATATGTACTTACCAGGTACATTTCACCTGTCAATGCCCCCCAGTATATCATGAATCCGATGGAGTGGGCTGCAAAAAGAGCATTTGAAATATGGCCCAGCCAAATGTGATATTTGATACTAGACTCTGACGTAAGTCCAACCAGAGGCAAGAGAGACGACCAACGAGTCACGGGAAAAAACAGGAATGCCCAACATGTATTACCAAGGTATCCGAGCCTCAAGGATACGCTACGGAATTTCAACTTCCACCTGCAATTAATTCCCAAGAAAATGATCATCTTTCCTTATAACATAGATCAAGCATATTGAATTTCCCTATTACGCCTACATGTTAAAGTGCGGAACTATTGTCAGCTGATCACATCCGTATTTGAGCTTTTGGAAAAAGTTATATCTGATATTAGCAAAAGATCTTAATCGCTAAAGTAATCCTTTTCCTTTATATATTTCATTTAGTTGATCTCGACCAACATGCACACGGACACCTTAGACATTAATTTTGGACGACGTATATTCCGTAATCTCCAGTAGTCCAGTTTAAAGTATTTAAGCAGGAGATGTCATCAAAACTGATTTATTCATCATATATACACTCAGCTCGGAATGCGGATTGATTAAAGTTGAATAGTTTTAGAAACGTACACTTCCACTCCTGGTCGCATGTGGAGATGCCCAAAGCTAACATACAAATAGTTCCCCAAGGACCAGATCAAAAGTGCTAGGAACATGGCTGCAAATGTAACTTCCACTGCACTGACTACACCCAACGGCCACGTTACCAGTGCTGGACGTCTCAGGGGTCGGAAACAGCGCCAATTACTGTGGCGATTTCACACATCAGTCATTAATATATATATCAGATCAAAGACATGCATGTTAGCGAGAAGATGTCATGTAGTCAGCATCTAGGGTAGATTGAAATTCGTCCATTTATGATTTAACCATTAATTATCTGAAAGTCAAGTTATACGCTTAGGGTTTTCAGCAAGAGCATGTAAAAATTGCTCAAACTTCTATTTTACATTCGATTTTAGAAAAGGGTACGTACTATACAAAACGTTAACAAGAAATAAACCGCCAAACCTCTGGTAGTTCGATTTCTTCTTGAAATGTAGATATACACATCCAAGAACAGCAATAAGCATGATTGGAAAACTGAATAAAAGAAGATTTGTCCCTGAAAAAGCATATATATGCATAACAGATGGTAATTAAGCTTCAAAAATTTGGAAGAAAGTTAACAAGTTAACATCAATAATGCATGGCAATATCCCATCCTGAAACAAATATTAAACCTTGTTCTCTGAAGTAAGTGGAGTTGAGAGCCTTCTTAAAATTAGGAGTCCAAGAATACTTGTAAACTTTTGTAGGAAGCATAGTCCACATAAAAATATACCCTACAAACACCATGAAGAAGAAAATCTGCCATGCTGCTGGGGATTTCATATTTTTCTGTCTGTCTGATCTTGGATTTTCTTAGATTACATGCATTCAATAAGGATGTCTCTTGTATTTATAGGAGAACCCAAAAATTCTTGTCGATCATTTTACGCGAAGTCGAAGAAAAAGCATGATTCATGCAAAAATACAAGGGTTTCTGTACTGTGAGTTCAGTTTCAAGGCATCAAAAAACTGCGGAGTGCGAACTAGTTGGACTAGTTGAGTTATTTTTTTATTAATGCCAAAGTCATAAACTCACATGTTGTCTTTTATATTCAGGAAGAGTCATTTGTATACTTGTTTACAATTTCTTCAAAAGAACATGATTCATTGTTACAAATTTAGTGTACATTGGGAAAGTTTCACTTTTTTTAGGTTTCCATAATTTGGGTTTTAGTCTTGTAACTCGTAAAAGTATGATTTTTATCCAATAAAATTTTTTTTGTTTTTGTTATTTTTTTCCTCGAAACCACTAAATTCATGTCAATTATTGATTAATTGACCTCAATACTCTCCATTCATTTTGAATTATTGAGATAGTTTTACTTCATTTTCCTCTTTCTTTTTGCTTAGATGAATTTTAATGTGTGAACTTTATTCTCATCCTATTTGCCACGTAGTTGAACATTGATGTCAAATAAATTATATTCAATAGATTTAGTGGTTTCGAGCAAAACAAACACAAAAAAAAAGGTTACTGAATGAAAACCAAATTCTAATGAGTTACCAGACTAAAATCTAAAATAGATCAATTCACGAGAGTAAAATTACAATTTTTCTATGTACATTTGCTTTTGTAAGATTGGTTCTATATATTAAATTAAGGAGTACTTTGCATCTGTAGTTAATTAGTATGAACGGTAAGACTTTAAAGAGACGGCACTATAATTTATTGAATCATTTAGGTTAGTACTTGGTCTCATTCCGAACCTCGAGATTAAATAAGATGATTTTTCATTCAACAAGAAACGATATGTTTAATTATAGATCATGAAATGAAATAAAAATATATATTGTTCTAACAGTACACCATGCAAGTACAGTTGACTTTTGGTTCTTGAAGTACTTGCAGCTGTAAATATATGCAAATTGCGATATAGAAGTTGACAATATATATGCTTCATGTCAAAGCATAGATTAATTAAACTCTGAAGGAACGATGTCATATGTTGTACTAAATGGTTTTAATGAATAACAGAATATTATTATTTCTTTATTAAAATATCATTGAAACAAATGGCGTCTGTCTCTCTCAGTAACAAATAGCTTGCATTGTCTAATATTGTCTACTTCACGGGGATGATATTAACTCTCTTCTCTATTAACTTAATGCGGGGGATCGGAGAACGTGACGTATAACTTTGAGATATTAGGTAGTGTTTGTAAACGCTTAAAAAAATATGATTATGGGCTTTTCATTTAAAAAATCACTAGTAGAAAAATCGGATTTTACTTCGGCAGGCGTTACTTCGGCAATTATAAATTACGAACAAATAAGATAATCACCAACTCTTCCTCATCACAAGCGAAGTAAAATAATATATTTTACTTCGGATGTTTAAAAACACGGGCTTCACTGTATTTTTTTATTATATTTTACTTCGGCATATCAATGTTGATGAAGTAAAAAATAAGGAAAATAAGTTCATTTTGAAGTAAAAAGATGAACCGATAAGTTTAATTTAAAATTTGTCCACACACACTAATCACTATCTATTCCTCTCCATTCGCCGTCTAGGGTTTTTGCTCCTCCGTGTCTACTCAAATGGCGGATGATGTGCACTATTCATCAGCCGGTGGAGAATCGAACAAGTGCAAGTACAAAGATCACCAGACTTCGACTTCACCCGCACCGCGTAGGGCTACGGGGTTTTCGTCAGGCCCGGACTCATCCGCCCCCCTACATCTTATAACAGTGTTCCGCCTCCTATGAGCGAGATCGAGTTGGCGAAACAGAAGGCTCAAGAAATCGCCGCTAGGCTTTTGAATAACGTGGATCCGATGAAAAGAGCGAGAGTTGAAAACGGAGCTGGGGGTGGGGGATTTGATTCAACTGATGCTGGTGACGGTTTTCTCTTTAACTAGTTGTTACGTTACTACAACAAAAATGACTTTCCGCAGCGCATCATCAACAGCGTGCATTAAACGCACGCTGCGAATAGTACTTTTAACGGCGTGCTTCAATATGTGCGCTGTTAATATTGTTGCACTTGACAGAAATAACGGCGTTCCGCAGCGTGCATTTATGTGTGCTGTAAATATTATATACTTTCTGCAGCGTGCTTTTAATGCGCGCCGTTAATAGCATATATATTAATGGCGCGCATTAAAAGCACGCTGCGGAAAGTCATATGATATACTATCCGCAGCATGCAATACTGTGCGCTGTTAATACTCTATGCATTCACGGCGTGCCGTAAAAGCACGCCGTTGAAATGGGTGAATTTGTAAATTAGCGACGGTTTATTAAACCGTCGCTAATGTAACGTTGCGACTGTTTTAAAAACCGTTGCTAAATTTAGAGACGGTATAAAATAACCCGTCGCCGATTTTAAATCAATCGGTGACGGTTTAATAAATAACCGTCGCCTTTAGCGACGGTTTTATTGAACTGTCGCTAATAGTTGTAAATCGGCGACGGTTATATTTAAACCGTCGCTACTAGCGACAGTTTAATGCAAAACTGTCGCTAATTGTCGCAAATTGTCTATAAATAACCGATTTCCGTTCCACTTTCACATCACTTTACAACACTTAAACTTTTCTCTAATATGCGTTTTTAATTTTGGTTTAAGTACATTTTTTTTAAAATTTTTGGTTAATTTTTTAAGTGTTAGTTAAGAGATGATAGTTATACTGGAATTTTTTTTAAAATTTATTAAATTATAAAGTAATTTTTTTTTTATTTTTACGCAAAATTTAGCGACGGTTTTATGAACTGTCGCAAAATGTAGCGACAGTTTTGTAACCGTCGCTAAATTTAAACACCGTCGTTCCATTGGCGACGGAGTAGTAACTGTTGCTAATTTAGCGACGGTGTTTTTGGTATTGAACTGTCGCAAATTAGCGACGGTTATCTTAAAAATCGTCGCTAATATTTAGATTTTTTTTAATATTAACGGCGTGCATTGCACGCTGCGGATAGTTGTATTAACAGCGTACATATGTACGCCGTTGATAGTAGTATTAACAGCTGCGGATAAACTTGAACTTTCAACAGCTTGCAATTTCGCAGCGTGCAATGTGCGCCGCGGAAAGAGTATTTGCGCGCTGCGAAAAGCCATTTTTGTTGTAGTGCGTTTTCGTGTTCATTTTCGTTTTTGTTTTTGTTGTCATTTCCATTATGTGATTCTCCATTCGATTTCTGCTTAATTGATCCGTTACTTGCTTTAGTACCATTTTGTGTTCACACATCGTCTCATCTTTGGTATCCAATGTTTTAACACGAGCTTCGTGCTCGGATTACGTGGTGATCTTCTATTCTTGTGCTCAATAAACTCGAGTTTAATGTATCGATGAGTTTATACTTAACTGTTCAATCTCGTATTGCTTTGATATGAGCTTACGTTTCTTGGTCTCCGAGAATATAGTTTTTACCGGGCTTGGATCTTTTGCTACTTGGTTTATAATTTATGCATTGATTAATATTACTTTTAGTCTTACTTTAGTTTATACGTATATGTTCAAGTATGCATGCGATGCCATACGTGAGGATCAGATTACAGGGCTTGCACCCTGATGTCATTTGGTTTGAATGTAGGTTTTGTTCAGAAGCCTATGGGCATGGGTCTGAGTGGTCCACCAACAGGTGCATCCTATGGTTATCCAGGTCCAAGCAAGAAAATTGAGATACCAAATGGAAGGGTAGGTGTGATTATTGGAAAAGGCGGGGAGACCATTAAATACCTTCAGCTTCAGTCTGGTGCCAAGATTCAGGTGACCAGAGACATGGACGCGGATCCAAATTCTGTTTCAAGAGGTGTTGAGCTCATGGGTACTCCTGACCAGGTAGCAAAGGCTGAGCAGTTGATTAATGATGTTCTTTCTGAGGTTCGTGTAGTTCAAAACAATTCGACTGCTAATTTTTGGATCAAACTGATGAAATATTTTTATTTTTACTAAGCTGGCATTTGTTTTGCTTAATATTCTCTAGCCACATAACTATGGCTAACATTTGCTTGAACAGGCTGAAGCAGGTGGTTCTAGTGTTGTTTCTCGAAGAATGACTGGGCAACAATCAGGAACTGATCCATACGTGTTTATGGTTCCCAACAACAAGGTAACGATGATGCTTGTTTTTATGTTATTTTTACTCATTTAATTAGGGTCAATGGCAATTTTTAGGTGGGTCTTGTTATTGGCAAAGGAGGTGAAACCATTAAGAACATGCAAGCAAGGACTGGCACTTGCATTCAGGTTGGTTTTCCTTTCGGTTTATAATGCTATTATGTGGTTTGAATATCTGATAGAGCTGCTACTTCTGGTTTTCTGAAAATCCTGATATTGTATCTGTGTTTTGATTTTTTTCTGGTGCCGTGAGTGTTGCCTGTTACCAAATATTTCAGGTTATACCGCTCCACTTGCCACCTGGTGATACATCCAAAGAAAGGACCGTACAGATTGATGGTACTAGTGAACAGATTGAGGCTGCTAAACAGTTGGTTAATGAAGTAATCAGCGAGGTTTGTTAAATGGTTACATATGACTACACTTATCTTTTATGCTTTATGTTCATTGTCATTTAAACTTGACAAGTTATTAACATGATATTAATTTACCTGTTTATTCTTAGTGATGTATCATGGCTTGTGTTAGTTTCCTCATATGAAGTTTTAACTTGTTAAATTTGTTTCACCCTTAATTTTTTTGAAATGTTAGCAATGTATTATGCAAATGTGTATGTTTGTTTGTGTGCCTTCCCTATTTGCCACTTGTACATGTGGAGGATTGCAGATATCTTTGCCACATCTGTCTACCTCTACGGCATGGTTGATATGGAGTCAATCTTGTGCAAAAATGATCCTTGGGTGGAGATCAGATTTTGCTGTTTTATTGTTGAGATAATTGCTTGAAATGAATTGTTGTCATTGTGATATATTTTATATTAATGATAAAAAAAGAGAATCTAATGTATTTTCTTTTTCAAATTTCAGTTTGCAGGATGCATCAAGAACCAATATTACACCCAATCTCAATATGACGAGGTCAGAAGTGAATGAAGTGAATTTGTTTACTCCTATGTAGGTGCTTAAATGGATGGTGTATGTTGAGATAAATATTTTGTTTTTCATTGTGGATTTTTGGATATACTTTTGGTTTTGTTGATACATTTTTGTGTTATTTGTGGATTGATGAATATGTAATTGTGGATTCGTGGATATTCATTATTTTTAGATGGATAATTTATGAATTTAATTATATTAGTGTATTAAGTCATATATTGTGAAGTCTTTCTTTAACAATTACTTCATCAAAATAAAAAATAATGAAGTGTAACAGGTAAATTACTTCGTTGTTATTATCAAATTGTGAAGTAACATAATATAAAACACTTCAACAAATAGGATAAATGCTGAAGTTATAAATTATATTTACTTCAACAAATAGGATAAATTGTGTAGTTGTTTGTGACTATTATCTCACCAAAATACATAACTACGAAGTCTTTCAGATGAATTACTTTGTCATTCAATGTAAATTGTGGAGTAAAATATTATAAACTACTTCGCTAAATAATAATTAAGACGAAGTTAGATATAATATATTACTTCATTACTTACAATAATCGATGAAGTAAAACACATTTCTTACTTCGGCACCGGTCCAATTCTGGACCGGTTTTCGAAGGAAAACCGGCCAAAGACTTCAGTATTTTCAATCATACAACTTCGGTTATTATGCAAAGTAAAAAGTGCATCTATTACTTCAGGTCCATATACTTCGGCACTTAACTACCTTATTACTTCATTGAATACGCGAAGTAAAAAGCGATTTTTCTACTAGTGTAGTTTTGCAAATTTGTGAAGGATAAATCTTCGTAAAAAAATCCATAATCAATTTTTTCAAAGCATTGCAATACTTTGAAAAAGAAAAGTTCATAATCAATTTTTTTAAAGCATTTATAAACACTACTGTAGTCTACTAGATTCCTTACAATTATCAGATGGATCTTCTCTACTATCACGCACAACCATAAGTGTAATTAACATAATTTTTTAAATCTAAAAAATTAAATACCAATTATATCTCGAGATCGAGTACTCGTCTGGAATATTGAAACTCGAACTGATAAACTCGAGCTTTAATTAGCCTGCTTTCCAGTAGCTGGCTCGGTGGCATCCATGAGCTTAACTGATATAAAAGGTCAGATTTGTAAATAGGTAATCTCAACCCCCTTGTTCCGCATCATTGTCATGATAGATTTTGGTTGAGGTGTTTTCTGTTGTTCTCGAAAGTTCTCTACCAACATATAACAAACAACAGATGAGCTGGCTTGTCGATGTCTTCTACACATTCCAGTCAAGTCACAATTGTGTGTGTTGCAGTATGTACGAATCACGAAATCTGTTGAGTTCTCGTGTTTTGAAGTCCAAATTCTCCAGCTGTAACCTTTATTCACACAACGAACCGAATAGATATTTCGAGAAGATTTGACACTTTCAAACTCAAAAGACGAGCCCAAAGCAATTTTGGATAGAACTTTCTTTATTTCGGTCTTGCTTGAAAATCTTTGACCAATAAATAAGCTTGAACCATCGGTAAAAGAATATGTATCATTGTTAGCTTGAACATGAGTGTCAGTATCATGAGCTACACTGATGTGGTGGATGTTGACATCATTTTCAGTTGAAGTATTTATATCTTCTGATACATCATTATTGATACAATCGTCATTTTAGACAAAAGTTCTATCAAAATAATGATCATACAGATTTATTTCATCATCGACACGCTCATCATCCAAATGAGTCATATTTAAATCCGGTGACATGATATTTTCACTTTCAACGATATCAAGAGAAACAACATTGAGTTCAAATTCGACATGAAGAACCGGTCTTTCTTTTGCACATCCAAAATATAAGTATGCTTTCAAATCATTATCATCTTCGATATAAATTGGACGAATATTGCAATGCTTCACATCAGGAAGATAACTTAATTTCAATTTTTGTGTGTCAACTAGATTCATAATTCTGTATATCTCACTTTCTATATATTCCAGAGAACAAATATCAGAATCCAAAGGAATCGCTGCCCACTTACCACTCGGCCATGAACACCATTTAAATATATCTTCTTTAATTTCCCATTCGCCATTGTACTCAACGAAAATAACGGTTGGCATAACCTACAAAATATAGATGAGAATATTATATTATAGACAATATTATTTTTTTAAAAAAATATGCTATATGAAAATGATGAGTGTTTAGGTGCTACAAATCACTCTACCCATCAATTGCAACATATATACATTACTCGACCCATGAATTTATACACATTACTCGACCCATGAATTGCTCGACCCACACATCACTCAACCAACACATAACTCCACCCACACACGAGTGTGTGCACCTCGACCCACTCTTCACTTTCCACACCACATGTGGGTCGAGGTGCACAAAACTCGACCCACTGTGGGTCGAGGTGTGTGCACCTCGCGACCCACACTGCATGATCTCGACCCACACCCACATGTGGGTCGAGAGATGACGCTCACCCACACACACCCGATCATCGTGCTCGACCCACACTATCACACTCCATCCATCTGCTCGACCCACACAACGTAGTACTCACATTAATATGTGTGCACCTCGACCCACATAATACAATATTAATATTAATAGTATATATATAATATAGCATGCACACCTCGACTCACAGCAACAACCTGTGAGCACACCTCGACCCACAGCTGCACCTCGACCCACTAGAGACAATAGCCAGAACTAGAACTCTCTACTCACACTCCACTATCCAGACCTAGCACATATGATCATACTCGACTCACACTCCATCCACCTTCTCGACCCACACAATAATAAACATGTTCCTCGACTGTGAATACTCACACTAACTCCACTCACAAAAATTCAAAAAAAAATCAGAACTAAACTGAAACAAATATAGCAATACAGAGCATTCGAGTATATACTAACTTCTCTACAAATCTTCAAAATTTCAAATGATTTTTGATTATTTTGTCGTGAAGAACACAGAAATAATGGGAATAAATGAAAACTCAAATCGGGGAGGGATATATCAATTAAAAAAAATATTTTTAAATAAAGTAAAATCTAACTAACTAATTAATGACCTAATAAATTAACTCACCTAACTAACAGCAGTCAACTCCCTTTTTTCGATTTAAAAAAGTCAAAATCCCTTTTATTTAATTAAATTTAAAATGAGTCGTATATTTTTTATTGCCCCGCCTTTTTCCTCTGCTTAAGGACTATAAGGATATTAATCCCTTTAGTTAGAGAGCTGAATGGAAAGGAAGGAGAATACGAAAGTTATAAACTACTCAGTCAATAGATCTAAGAGGACTGGGCACTGTGCAATATATTAGTACATGACTGGCTATTGAAGTCAGAGACTCTACTTATGCATGCGGAGGGATGTAAGGACTACGTTTATGAATATTTCATTCTTTAGCTCCTTTCTTTATCCGATCCGGCCCGAAAGGAAAAATAAAAAAATAAGTCATGAACCAAACCCCAGTTTTCAGGCTCTCATGAAGCCTTAGGGCAAAAGCAATTATTCCTCTCACATTGGGAACTTCGCTTACTTCCTAAAACACTGGAGACTGAGGCTCATTCGCAACAATAAATCTATGACTAGAGAATTAGGTATATTAAGAATAGATCTAGCAATACAATCACCAAACTATTAACACTTCCAATACCAATACCATCAAGTCAAAGGAAAACTTTTTTGTCACCACAGAGCATAACTGCAACTAAAACTATTACCACAAAGACAACTATACTGGCACGCGTACTCTTTCAAAAGCTAAAAGCGCCTCCTACAATTGAGAACTACTACGCATTGGCAACGCAGCAGACAGTTCTTTTAGTGCATTAGACCTGGAAAACTCGACCGGAGGTTCTTTCAGGAGTCTGAGTTCCAGGAATAATGAATAAAAGACAAGACTTCAGATTCCCCTTTAAGTAAGTTACTCTAGTTTCATTTTTCAATTTAACAGTTTGTAGTTAACAAAGACGCCTTAAAAGAAAAAGAACACCCATCCTCGGATTCTACCGGTTTGCTGATCACATGTTGGTTATCAGAGTAGAAGCTGCATCACTAATCGCGGATGTTTGGACATCTTTAGGAGTGAAGTAACTGCACACCATCTCCTTCTTCAATGAGCGAGGACTCAACCCCCACGGTATGGCTTGTTACGGTACGGCTCGGTATAGCAAGGGAGGAAGTAGTTGATGTGATGATATCAAAGTTCTAGATTGGTAAAGTGCTCAGAGTATGGATACGGAGATTCCCGCCCGAAGCAATAGGGCTAAGGCCTAAAAAGAAAACGATAAAAATATTCCCCCTTCAGGTGTGGCTTAGCATTAGGAAGTTCTTATAGAATGCGCTGTGAGGGGAGAAATATCCTATCTAAGAAGCAGCTTCTTCAGTAAGAACAAAAAGAAAGGGCCGGCTATTCTTTTTGTTCAATGAAAAAGCATTCGTTCATAGTCGCTAAGAGGAATCCGAGCTTATTCTTATTCAATGCTAGCTCTGACCTAGTGGGAATCTTAGATGTGAAAAAAGCCTCCTCTCCAAGAGTTCCGCTTCTTTCTTTGAATGTGAAACTGTTAAAGAAGCTTTTCCTTAGCACTCACTTCACACAAAGTAGATATCTATCTTTCTCCCGTCTTGTTTTCGAAGTCTTCAATTCCATTCGGAGAAGAGTCATGTGCTTTTACTTGACTTGATCTTGATTGTACCTCTTTTGAGGCTCTTTAATCAGCTTGGAAGTATCTTTGCAGTTCGTAAAAGTGGACTCTTACCTATGCCCCATCAGCCTCAAATGGTTTCTCTTCCCTCACTGGTCTCACTTATTCAATTTGCCTCTATTATTTAAAAGTTTCTTTCAAGGACATCATCAACTAAGCATCAGTTTGGGTTCTCTACAAGTCTAAGGTAAGGTAGTTAGTGACGCAGTCCAAAAAGCAATATATTATTCCATGTCTAATCTTTCTAACCCTATCAGGTGCCGGTCAAGCATTCCAATCCCAATGAGTCAATAGCAGCAGAGTCGTGAAAAGACCTAAAAGAAACTATCTAAATTTCAAGCAGAAAAGTCGCCCTGGGTAAGAGGTCACGTTAAGAGCTATTCAAAGTAGATAGAAAGTATAGGTTGGAAGTCTCGAAACTGATGAGTTCCGGGTCCGTAAGGTTTGTATCGTAGAGAGTTTCCTTGGTAGAGTGGAGAGGACCAAGGTAGATCGCCCTTTAGGTTCTATTCGGAAAAGCGGTTTGAAGACTGAGAAGGCAGGGAATAATTATTTTTGTTCAGTAACAGAAGTTGTTGATTCTGTTGACCAAGAGCTAGCCACTAAGAGAATCTCAGTCGAGTGAAGAATAGTCGAACCTTAACTGCCATTCCTCGGCTCACTGAACTTACTTGACAGGTTCGACTCCTGCTCGTGAGTAGGCCAACGTGCGATGCCAGCGAGGATGGCCAGCCCATAGAGTGTCATGGCGCTCTCTTATGAGTGCCCTTCTCAGCCCCATCAGTCTTTGGTACATACAAGCGGCTCCTTGTAACAAGAGTCCATCATCGAGCCAAAAACGCAGTGTGTTCTCCTTCTTTACCAAATCGATCAAGGCTTGAGCTCTCCAAACCCTTCCGAACTCTTTGGTGCAAGGTGCTAGTGAGTTGAGAGACGCTTCGTTGCTTGTCGGCAGTAAGGGCTGCTAGCTTGGCCTTGCAGTTCGAGGCATCAGCGACCTTGTTGGTTCTTCCAGGCTTGTATTCCAAGGCCAGGTCGAACTCATTTAGGAACTCTTGCCAACGAGCTAGCTGGGGGTAAACTTATTTTGGGTAAGAAAGTAGCTCACAGCCACGTTGTCTGTCTTCACTAGTAGTTTAGATCCCAAGATTAGTTGCTCCATACTCATAGGCAATGCACAACCGCTAACAACTCCTTCTCCTGTGTTGTGTATCTCTTCTCAGCATCATTGAGTTTTCGACTCTCATAGGCAACTGGGCGCCTATTCTGCAACAACACTCCATCAATAACGTAGTCGGATGCTAGGTATGCACTTCAAAGGGCTCGGTGCAGAAATTGTTAGAATTCTAAATAAATAGGAGTCAGAAAGGAGTGATCGAGGACGGGTCATAACCCAGAGAGAAAGCCTAACCCTTGAAGCGCTTCACCTTCCGCACATTCTTCTTAGTCTGCTTTAAAGAAATCCAGTGACTCGAGGTCTTCTGGTATCTTGTGGGTTAATTTCTAATGGCTCTGATATGATAGTTGAATGAATTTCTCTGTAGAGGTTAAGAGGGTTTACTACTTCGAAAAGAGTCAAAGACCAACAAGGAAAGAAAGTGGGGGCGCCCATTAGTCGGAAGAGTAAAGCGAAGTTCTGTTCCACTAAATTAGCTTGACCAAAGTATATTTCGGAAAGCGTAACGACAATTGGAAGAAAAGGGAAAAATATACTCAAAGTAAAGGCCTTTTAAGTAGTGGGTTAGGCGCGCATCCCTTTCATCGGGTGAAAGCAGTTAAAGTAGTCCGCTAATCTAAAGGAAGCAAACCAGACTCCTTCTCTCTATTCCTATTCTATTCCCGCAATCAAAGCCTTTAGCAAGCCATAAAATTCAAGCTATAATGAGATGTGCTATTCCGGGGATTGACCAAGAAGTTGTAATATGTCTAAAGAGTGTGATCATGTCTAGAAACAGCAAAAGCGAAAGAAGCCCTCATTCCCTCTCTTCTTTCCCCCCTTACGTTCCACGCAATTCTTATTATCACTGTGAAGAACTGGGAATAAGAAGCAAGGTGATAATACGGTAAGGATTAGTTCACTTTCCCCGCTCCAAACATACCTATTTATTGATAAGGTGAGGAGTGCTTCATTTAAGGAGCAAGATCAACAAGGCATAAACCGTCCACCATATAGAGCTCGGTAGCCTCCTAACTAAGGAAGCTCCATATTCTATTTAAGCTGGCAAGGCTTGAGTTTGACATTGGTTGCCTTCCTTCGTAAGGTAAGAACGAATAGACATTCTTCTCTTGGACCAGGTTATGCACATGACCGAAAGTGATTCTTTTGTGAACTCACTTGGAATAGAAACGTATTCCATATAAAATAAAGCTCTTTAACTTAACCCTTGCTTGCTCTTTCTGCATTGGAGAACCGCTTGATTGAGGAGAAAGCCATCAACTTACAACTAAGAGATGGGTAAAGCCATTTTGTGAAGAGAGAGGGCAACACTGCCACGGAGTCTCTCGCCGCATGAGTAGTCCCATAGATAAAGGAAGTTGCTGAAGTCCCTACAATAGTTCTTAGGGGATCCGATTACCTACTTCCTCCGGCACTAAAGAGGAGAGAGTCCTTAGAGTAGTTCCAATGCCTGTGGGTTGGTTTGGCATCTCCTCTGTCTTTAGAGTGACTTTTCTCAAGCCCAAAGCCTACTCAATAGCCCTATAGAACACGAAAAAGTGTCAAAAGCCTCCCCTCTCGCATTCGTTCGAATAGTTTCTTACCTATCCCGCCAGAACTCCAGCCATCTAGAAAGCGATAGGACTTTTAATCCCATCAAGTAAATGATATGAATCCACGTACGTAAGAAAAGAAAACACGATTATTCTAAAACCACGCCCTCAATTCAATAACGTTAAAAAGGATTCGTGTTTTGTCCCGATCTTTTGAATCAAGTGTGTGCATAATTTTCACCTCTAAACTATGAAAATTTTAGCAACAAATAATCACAAAGAAAATAATCGAAACTATAACGAACCTTCAAAGAACACGCCCTTGACAATCCGCGTAAGAACGATCGACAAACGCCATAAAGTTAAAAACTTTGATAAGTTTGATTTTTGATTACAAAGCAAAAGCCTTGAAAGTTGAGAGAAAAAGCTCGAAGTTTGATATTCAATCAATAATAATGTGTATTCTCCTCAAAATTTTATCCAAAATATATTTGTGTAATTAAGAGATAACAATATCTAGTTTTCTAAAGAAATAAAACTTTGAAGAAGGTACACGGACCCCGTGTAGACGTCCGGAGCTAGGTCTGTGTAGGCACTGTGAGGTACACTGACCCCGTGTACAGGTCCGTGCTCGGGTCCATGTACACTCTGGATTTCTTAATTCTCGGCTGTAATGGACACAGACCCCGTGTACAGGTCCGTGCTCGGGTCCTTGTAGCCTCGGTCGTTCAAAAGTCACTTGAATCATGTTTTTTTGGCCCTCACACGTACACCCATGCATCACGAAGCCTTCCGCACTCTGCAACTCACTTGTAAGTCCTTCTCTTTTGCTCATAAGTCCATGCAGCGCTTCCTTGAACTTCTTCAGTCGTTCCCTCGTAATTGCTCCCTCCGGCAATTCTAAAGGATCCCATGCTTTCCTTGGAGCTTGACCATCCGTGTTCGTATCATCCTTCCCTTCTTGAAAAGGATTTGTCCTCAGATCTCGCTCATTACCTACATCAAACAAAGAAAGATCACTAACATTAAAAGTAGAACTGACGTTATACTCACCTGGTAGATCAAGTTTGTAGGCATTGTCATGGATCCTCTCGAGGACTTGAAATGGTCCATCACCCCTCGGTAGTAGCTTTGAACGATGTTTCTCACGGAACCTTTCGTTCCGCAAGTGTAGCCACACCCAATCTCGCTTCTCAAATATCACCTTCTTCTTCACTTTGTTGGCTTGCTTGGCATATTGCTCATTTCTCTTCTCAATGTTGGCCTTGACCTCTTCATGAAACCCCCTAACAAATTCAGCCTTCTTTTTGCCGTCCATGTTCAACCTTTCACTCACAGGTAAAGGCATCAAATCCAACGGAGTCAAAGGATTAAAACCATACGCAATCTCAAATGGCGAATAATTAGTAGTAGAATGCATGAAGCGATTATAAGCAAACTCAACAAATGGCAAACAATCTTCCCAATTCTTTAAGTTCTTCTTAATTATAGCACGCAAAAGTGTTCCTAAAGCCCTATTAACAACTTCAGTTTGCCCATCCGTTTGAGGATGACAAGTAGTAGAAAACAACAATTTTTGCCAAGTTTAGCCCACAACGTTTTCCAAAAGTAACTTAAAAACATAACATCACGGTCAAAAACAATAGTCCTAGGCATGCCATGCAACCTAACGACTTCTCTAAAGAACAAATCCGCAATGTGAGAGGCATCATCAGTTTTTTGACAAACAATAAAATGTGCCATCTTAGAAAATCTATCAACAACAACAAATTTCGAATCCCTCCCCTTCTTAGTCCTAGGCAACCCCAAAACAAAGTCCATAGAAATATCAATCCAAGGTTCACTAGGGACGGGATGTGGTGTATACAATCCATGTGGTTGTGTCCTAGATTTAGCTTGCCTACAAGTTATGTACTTATCACACACACGCTCAACATCACGTTTCATATGTGGCCAATAATAATGTTCATGCAAAGCACTCAAGGTTTTGGCCACACCAAAATGTCCCATCTAACCACCCCCATGTGCCTCCCTAACAAGTAATTCACGAATTGAAGATTTAGGAATGCACAACCTATCTTCTCTAAATAAGAAACCATGATGCAAATAGAATTTTTCATGTAGTCCATGCATACAAGTTTCGAACACACTTTTAAAATCCTCATCCAGCACATACAACTCTTTCACATGCTCAAATCCAAAAATTTTTTATTCCAAGGTAGAGATTAGTACGTACCTCCGGGATAGTGCGTCGGCCACTATGTTTTTCTTACCTTGTTTGTACTTGATGATGTATGGGAACGTTTCAATGAATGCCAACCACTTAGCATGCCGCTTGTTCAGCTTTTGTTGACCCTTAAGGTGCTTTAGAGACTCATGTTCCGTATGAATCACAAACTCCTTAGGCCTCAAGTAGTGTTGCCACGTTTCAAGAGTCCTCACAAGCGCATAGAGCTCCTTGTCATATGTTGGATAGTTCAGCGCTGCTCCATGAAGCTTCTCACTGTAGTACGCCACCGGCCGCCCTCCTTGCATCAACACTCCACCAATACCGACGCCTGAAGCATCACATTCAATTTCAAAGGTATTAGCAAAATCAGGTAAAACAAGTAAAGGAGCATTAATTAACTTTTGTTTAATAATATTAAAAGACTTCTCTTGCTCCTCGCTCCAATGGAATGGAACGTTCTTCTTGATCACCGCCGTCATTGGTGCTGCCAGTGTGCTAAAATCTTTTACAAACCTCCTATAGAAGCTTGCAAGACCATGAATACTCCGAACTTGACCAACAGTAGTAGGCGTTGGCCAATCTCGAATGGCACTTACCTTGTCTTCATCAACTTGTATACCCTGTGAGCTTACCACAAAACCAAGGAAGACAAGTTTGCTAGTACAAAAATCACATTTCTTTAAGTTAGCATACAAATTTTCAGCCCTTAGTGTGATTAGCACAAGTCTCAAGTGATTAACATGCTCTTCTAGATTCTTACTATACACAAGGATGTCATCAAGGTAAACCACAACAAATTTTCCTATGTGTGCACGCAAGACATGATTCATTAACCTCATAAAGGTGCTAGGAGCATTAGTTAGGCCAAGTGGCATTACCATCCACTCATATAACACATACTTGGTTTTAAAAGCAGTTTTCCACTCATCACCTTCCCTCATCCTAATTTGATGATAACCACTCTTCAAGTCAATTTTACTAAAGACACTTGCACCATGCAATTCATCTAACATATCATCTAGTCTAGGTACGGGATGCCTATACTTCATGGTTATGTTATTGATTGCCCTACAATCTACACACTTACGCCATGATCCATCCTTCTTAGGAACTAGCAAAACAGGTACAGAACAAGAAGACATGGACTCACGCACAAAACCCCTATCTAACAACTCACTTACTTGCCGTTGAAGCTCCTTGGTCTCCTCCTGGTTGCACCTATAAGCTGGACGATTTGGCAATGCACTCCTAGGCACGAAATCGATTTGGTGCTCGATTCCCCTCAATGCTTGTAAGCCTTGAGGAAACTCCTCCGGAAATACATCTTCAAATTCCTGCAAAAGTGAAACAACAATGCTCGGAAGGGTCCCGGCTATATCACTTGTGTTAAAGAGGATCTCTTTATAAAGAATCAACACAAGTGGTTCATGTGTGTGCATCAATTGCTTCAACTCACTTTTTTAAGCCATATATGATTTCTTTTTGGCCTCTTTCCTCTCATTTTCTTTCCTCTCATTTTTCTTTTGTATGGCCGTCTCACTCTTTTGATCACTCTTTTTTTTTCAGCCATTCCATTTTTATTCTCAAAGGCCATCTCACTTTTTAGTTCACTCTTTTTTTCGGCCTCATCTCTCTTCTTTTTTTTCAAATGGTCCTCCAACACTTGCTTTGGAGACAAAGGAAGTAATACAATGGTTTCTTTCTTCAATACAAAGGAGTACCTATTCTTGAACCCATCATGTGTCACCCTCCTATCATATTGCCAAGGTCTACCCAACAAGATATGACATGCATGCATGGGTACCACATCAAACAAGATCTCATCCACATACTTCCCAATATCAAAAGGCACTAGCACTTGTTTTGTAACCTTCACCTCCGCACAATCATTCAACCATTGAAGCCTATATGGTTGAGGATGCTTTAATGTAGGTAAACCCAATTTTTCTACCATCTCAACACTTGCTACATTAGTACAACTCTCCCCATCTATGATTAGATTGCAAACCTTTTGATTTACAAAACACCTAGTATGGAACAAGTTCTCTTGTTGGTTAGTCTCCTCCTCCTTGACTTGGGCACTCATGATTCGCCTAGTCACTAGTGCTTCACCTACAACCGCCTCATAACCCTCGTCAGGATCCTCTAATACAGGCATCTCATCATCATCATCATCACCCTCACTATGAGATTCATACTCACCATAGTCATTTAAAATCATTACCCTTTTATTAGGACATTCACTACAAATATGACCTAACCCTTGACACCTAAAACATTTAACATCTCTAGATCGATTAGAAGGAGTTTCAGATTTACCTTGCACTCCTTGTTTAGGCGCCTCTTGTTTGGTCTCAACCTTGGGCTTGGTCACCACCTTATTCTCCTCACGCTTCACAACATTTGATCACCACGAAGATGATGAACCCCCCGTTTGATTGGTGCGGCCAACTCCTCACCTCTTGAGGTGTTGCTCCACTTTTATGGCCATTTGCACCATCTCGTCTAGATCCAAGTAGTGCCTAAGCTCCACTTGATCTTGAATTTCCCTTTCAAACCACAAAGAAAACGAGCCATGGTCGCCTCACTATCCTCCTCAATATTGGTTCTAATCATGACTACTTACATCTCTTTATAGTAGTCCTCAACACTTTTTACCCCTTGCCTCAAAGTTTGTAGCCTCTTAAATATCTCCCTATAGTAGTGATTGGGCACAAACCTCTTCCTAATGACCCTCTTCATCTCATCCCAAGTTTCAATGGGTCTCTCATTATACCTCCTCCTAGTGGTCACTAATTGATCCTACCAAATGAGAGTATAGTCTAGAAATTCAACCACCGCCAACCTAACCTTCTTTGGTTCGGAGTAGTGGTGACATTCAAACAAGAACTCTACCCTCTTTTCCCATTCTAAGTATGCCTCCGGGTCAGACTTTCCACGGAACGATGGAATTTTCATCTTAATGCTACCCATGTTACCATCTTCCCTATTCCCATCATACCTACCCCGTACGGCTTCTCTTCTACCTCTATCAAATCCTCTACCTGTTCCATTCCTACCCCAATTTTCATTTTGGCTCTCCTCATCTCTTCCCAAATCATAATCTTCCTCTTCTACTTTCCTACCCAAATCTTTAGGCTTAGGTTTATCTCCACTAGTACTAACTTCAAGCCTATCCAACCGCTCATGTAATGGCTCCAACTCTACCTTCATCATTCTACTAAAATGTCCAAACAACGCCTCCATTTGGACCTTAGACAACCCCGGGTTCGAACTATCTCCTACCTCCCTTTCCATTTAAATTTTTAGATTTGTACCTGCAAGAAAACATTAGTAGAAAACAATAATATACCTCACCCAAATCCTCACGGTCACTCCAAAGAAAAGTCGCTCGTCACTCCTCTCTAGTTTTTTTTTTGCTCTCAACAAATACTCACCGTTCACTCCAAAGAAAATTCACTCGCACTCAAGTATTTTCACTCAAATTTGATAGTATTCTCGAAGGTGTGCACAAGCTTTGTATTTGTATATCAAACAATCAAGTTCAACTTGTGAACAAATGTGATCGACTCACTTAGACCGCGTAGACAAGCAATTTGAAGGTAAATATATATTTTTTTTGACTGTGTGAGGCACTTGTATATGACTCACAAAAAAGAATAGAACAAAAGACCAAAAGAAATAATGGTGAATTTTCGGAATTTTTTTACTTTTTTTTTCCTCCTTCCTCTACTAGTAATTCCGAAAATTCAAGGATAAATAAAAAAAATAGTACACAAAATTTCGTGTATCACAGATTTATGAACGACGAAGAATGATAGAACAAAACAGATATGAAAGCGGAACGAAAGAATAATTAGATCTGATAATAGAGCGAAGGATAAACTTACTCGAATTCAATGCACCTAAGCTCTGATACCCAATGATATGAATCCACGTACGTAAGAAAAGTAAACACGATTATTCTAAAACCGCACCCTCAATTCAATAACGTTAAAAAGGATTCGTGTTGTGTCCCGATCTTTTGAATCAAGTGTGTGCTTGATTTTCACCTCTAAACTATGAAAAGTTTAGCAACAAATAATCACAATGAAAACAATCGAAACTATAACGAACTTTCAAAGAACGCGTCCTTGACAATCCGCGCAAGAACGATCGACAAATGCCACAAAGTTAAAAACTTTGATAAGTTTGATTTTTGATTACAAAGCAAAAGCCTCGAAAGTTGAGAGAAAAATCTCAAAGTTTGATATTCAATCAATAATAATGTGTATTCTCCTCAAAATTTCGTCCAAAATATATTTGTATAATTAAGAGATAACAATATCTAGTTTCCTAAAGAAATAAAACTCTAAAGAAGGAAAAAAATCTCGCAAAACCGCCTGGTACACGGACCCCGTGTAGACGTCCGGAGCTAGGTCTGTGTAGGCATTGTGAGGTACACGGACCTCGTGTACAGGTCCGTGCTCGGGTCCGTGTACACTCTGGATTTCTTCATTCTAGGCTGTAATGGACACGGACCCCGTGTAGCCTCGGTCGTTCAAAAGTCGCTTGAATCATGTTCCTTTGGCCCTCACACGTACACCCATGCATCACGAATCCTTCCGCACTCTGCACCTCACCTGTAAGTCCTTCTCTTTTGCTCATAAGTCCATGCAGCGCTTCCTTGAACTGCTTCAGTCGTCCCCTCGTAATTGGTACCTCCGGCAATTCTAAAGGATCCCATGCTTTCCTTGGAGCTTGACCATCTGTGTTCGCATCAGTAAAGCACCCGATTCAATAGTTCCCTATATTATATATTGCATTTATTGAGTACCCTGCCTGTGCTATCAATAAAAAGGAAAGTACTTTTTTTTAGGAATAATGAAAGTGAAGGCGTTCAGCTACCATAGAATCAACAGACTGCTTCTTTCTCTCTTGCATGAGATCTTTACTATTGGGGATATCCATAAGAAAAGAAGACAGAAAAGAAGGTGCGAAGCAATTCTTTTAAAACCAAAAGGCTAGTTCAGTAACTTCTTGGCGGAGCCATGTGAAATCTTTCATTGCTTTTTTTCCTAGCTAGAGCTAGTAGGGAGTGAGTATAGTAGAGCTATTGAGTGTCATCCCTGCCCAAACAAAAGAATCTTTCCCTAAAAGCTCGACATTATAACAATGACAACTGTTTGACTTTAGATAAAGCGGTCTTACAATAAGTAAGGACATTTCTTGAAGCGAAAGGTGAAGAATTTTTCAAGATTTTTTGCATGCTTCCGAAAATTTATTTGAATGCGATCTAGAGTGGAGGCCTTGCCTAAGGTAAGCTTTGCTTCTCAATACCAAGCCCTTGTTACCACAGCGCTAACGGAGACAAACAGCCGAGTGAAAAGGGGATGAACGAAGATTAACTGATTGAGCTACAACCACAACTGCTATAGGCTATTATAGGCCTTAGGCTAGAAACAACGGAGCTGCTAGTAAGATGTTGATTGTTTATCCCCTCCGGGAAGATTTATCCAATACAGAACTACACTCAAGAAAGGCAGTCAAAGCTCTAATGGTCGTGCTACATACCGGGTGACTCTTGTCCGTTGGGTTGCTTGTTTTTGGCTTGATCTCATCAATAGGAAAGGCTACCCTAGTAACGGTTCCCCTAACACAGGGAATTCCTCCTCTAGCTGAATCAGGTAATGTTTTAGTTAATGTTCAGAAAACAATAAGAACAAACCCCAGCTTAACAGAGCTAAAGACGTCGGTAGTCTCAAATCTGTCCCTTCCCCCACTCTATTGGTTCGTTTCGTAGGAATAGAGCAGTCTAATTGCGTCTATCACTGAAGGATGGAACAAGATAATGAAGGCGAAGGTATGGAGGAAAATCTGGGAAGAGAACAAGGAGATCTCTGAAGAAAGCTATGCGCGTCGTGTGCTCGATCTACCAATCTTGGACAATTCTTTTGATGAACTGTCACTAAACTAAAAAAGAAAGAAGAGAAAGAACTGGGAGTTTGCGCCTACATAACGGATTGCTTGCTTACCAAGCCATCCTGGCAAGCTCCTCCTGTTCGATTATTATTCTTGACTTGACTTATTATTATAAAAACGACCCACTATCCAAATGAAAGACGATCGATTATCTACCCAAGAAGATAGAGAGTCCCACATACGAGAAAAGGTCACAAATAGAGTTGAACCAAGTAACATTGCAAAGGCATAATGATAGTATGGTCGGGATATCCTCGCCCTCTGAACCGGACGTGAAGGTCTCCCCTCATCTTTCTCTCTGCAGAGGAATCTCCACTCACTGCTTCCCCTAAGATCATCCCTTTACCTCATCATGGGGGTTTACAAGATATCCCAGAGGCTCGCTTGGAAAGGCTGCTATACCATAACTTTTGACTTAACTCTACTCTAGTAGTCACTAGACTCACTATAGTAGTCCGTCTTGCTGCTCTTGCTGAAATCATTACTTTTCATTCTCCCGTGCTCTAGCAAGTGCGCTCCCTAGACCACTACCATGTAGTTAGGTAGGGACATCCGTAGTGACGAGAATCTTGGAATGAATAGGGATCCCAATCAATATAAAAAGAATATATAATTAGAGTTTTATCCCTTTCTCTCATTCCATAGATCTATCTGGTCTGATATGGTACAGTATAATACGAGACGATGGAATGCAATGGGATAGACGGTAGAGGGCTGCCTACACACCCAAAAGCGATAATTCATTTGTCCCCTTGTCCATAGGGACCTCATGGCATACAACCGAAACGACTCCCGCTAGATGGCCGCCCCTTTCTCTCTTTTTACGGCCTCGTGGACAGACGAAAGAAGGGAAGTTACAGAATGGGGCAGTGAAGGCTCGTGAAGTAGACAACAAGCAAGAGCTTCTCAGCCCCCTAACCTTATAAAAGCGCTAGCGCTTCACTAATATAATGAATATATATAATAGAAAGTAAAGGGGCTCTATTATCGAATCTAAAGATCTAAAAATTGAAGAACGAGCTCTTTTGAGCGCCCCTATCTCTAAAGGGGCGTAAGCACTTTACTCGCTAGGGGATGGGATTCATTCACTTGCATTCTTGCTAGCACTACAAAAAGCTCCGGTCTTAACGCCACTACTACTGCTTGCTGTACAGCCTTTCGTCGGGTTCGTAGAGTCAGGTTTCCCGTTTACCCACAACGGAGGAGCCACCCCCACCAGACAGGCGGCCACGGGTCATAACGCACTCTTTGGACAACAAATCCACTTTGAAGTTGACTTACTCGCTCGGCGAATCGTCGGAATGCGTACGAGATACCATAAGGGCCCAATATCTCAATAGCTGTAATGTCCGAGAATTGAGTTTGATACTTGTTATATATTATGAATAAGGCAATGGAAGAACAGACGTGGAGAAGCGGCGTTGCAATTTGAGTGTTTTGGTTAAAGAAGACACCGCACCCGCGGTGCCAGACACAGCGCACCCGCGGTGTTGGAGCGCAACCGCGGCAACAAAAGGCATCGCACCCGCGGTCGCTTATGATGGAAATTGGATGGGGCTGCCGAGGACTAAGCGCACCCGTGCTCATGATTCTACCGCACCTGCGGTTGTTGAGCAGTAGGGTACATTGTGGGTACAGTAAAGTCACCGCACCCGCGGTCCAAAAAGCAGCGCACCCGCGGTCGATTATTCTGAATTTCTGAATGTGGTGCCGTGAGCTTACCTCACCCGCGGTCCAGAGGGAGCGCACCCGCGGTGCGACGTGTTTGATGAAGAATGAAACATGTGTTCCTTGCCATGCATATTTGATGTGTTGTCTCTTATTTCCCCTTCATTTTCAGCAGACAGCTCGAGAGGAATTCCCATGTCAAGTTCAAGGGTCTTTTCATCTTATAATTGAGCTTGTGCAAGATATATTCATCCAAACTTTAATCCAAACATAGATTCATGCTCCTCTTGTTGTAAGCTTTCAAAGGATGTAAGTATTGTTACCTTTCAGCTTATTTTGAAGTTGAGATGTTGGGGAAAATCAAATTTGAGTTCTATGTGGTGTCCTTATGATTATGGTGAACGTATATTCGAAACCGGATCGAAGAAATGATATCGTATGCGAGTACTACGATTTTCAGCATGTATTGTGATTGAGAATAAGCAGATTTTGACAGTATGATGTATATATGGTGTTTGATTATTCATTGTTGAGAATTGATTCTTGTTATTTGAGTTGATCGGTATCGAAAGATTACACCGTTATGTCGTCAAAATGTACCGAGATTGAATAATGATTTGTACAAGGCTTGTTTTGATTTGTATCTTGATAGAATACATCTATACATTGCCATTTCAGATTTGGATTGTCAGATTGAATATGGACAGATTGAAATACGAGACTTTGTCTTCGACAGACCGGGAAGATAAAGGTATAAATCGATGTTAACTGGGAGATCGACTTGAATCAGAGTTAACTCAAGTTTCCCTAGACCACATACTTGTATGGTATTGTTTTATTTTTTATACCTTTGTGTTTTAAATGATTACGTTTATGTTATTGACTTAGAAAGTAGAGAACAGATAACTATTCAGTAAGAGTCGCTGACAGAGGGGTTAGACTATTGACCCATTGCACTTTGTCGGAATAGGCATAGTCTTGGTAGATACTCCAAGACACCGGACATTTGGTCATATCGACGTGATTATGAGTAGAGTATCTCTTATCATAGATATTCGATATAGCGAGGGAAAAAGTCCGTAAATAAGAAAGTACCGCCACCGCGACTGGTAGTAGTGGGTGGGAGACTTGTTACGTTCTTATTCACCGGGATCCCTAGATTAAATGGGAGATGAGACGAGTTTAAGATGTCGAGTCAAGAACTTGAATTACAGACTTGTATTGATTTATGTTTCGTAGATTTCGATTCATGTTTTATTTACAGTTTAGTAACGATACATGTTGTTTGATTATGCTACATGTGATAAGTTTTAATTCATGCTTTATATCAGTTATATGATTGCATGTATACATTATTTATACTGGGATTTATTCTCACCGGAGTATCCGACTGTTGTCTTGTTTGTATGTGTGCATGAAAACAGGTGGGATAGGATCGGGGTCAAAAAAATGATGAGAGAAGACGAGTTTAGCGTGGTGATTCCGGACTTCGTGTAGATAGGATTGACACGTGACATTTAGTAGTTAAACCTTAGTTGAGTTTGAATGATTGTAGTACATTATTGTACTTTTATACTGAGATGTATATTAGTTAAATTCCATTACGTTCCACACTTGCATTCTAAAAAGAAAAATTTTTAGACCCTGTTTATCTTAATTGATAATTAAATCCCAAAGACGATTAAGAAAATGATTAGCGTCTGGGTCATCACAACAGGTGGTATCAGAGCAATAGGTCCAGAACTGTAGGTTTTGAAGACTGAGATGGAAGCTAGTGAGCGGGGTAGAATGCATTTTCTTTCATTGCATGTGTTTCCTAGCACGTGATTTATTATAATGTTGAATTACATTGTGTATGCTAGCATGATATTATGTTTTACTGCTTTTAAATACATGTTACCTGAATATCTGAGTTGATTTGGTAATGTGTATTATTTGAGAATGAATCAGAACCGAGTCTTGATCAGAGGTAAGCTGATCAGAAAGGGACTGAGACGGATTTGTCTCATGTGAATTGCTAACTCTTGTGAACATCAGCTATACCCCTCGAAGAATTCCAGAACGGGGTAGTACTTCGACTGATCAGATAGATGTGTCCGAAACTCCGATGGAAATACAGTTGAAACAGTTTCAGTCATTTCAACCGCCGATTTTGAAGGGTACTGAGACATCTGAGGATTGTGAGAATTGGCTAGATGATATAGAGATACTGTTTGATTCACTTGAATATCCAGATGAACGGAGAATTAAACTAGTGCCCAATCAATTACAAGAAATTGCAAGAAGTTGGTGGATTACCACCAAAAGAGTATTAGCACAGCGGGGTACAGTGATCACGTGGAAAATTTTTAAAGCTGAATTCTATCGAAGATTTTTCCCAGGATCGTTTAGAGAGGACAAAAGAGTAGAGTTTGAGAATTTGAAACAGGGCCCACTGAACATTGAAGAATATGTTGCTAAATTCTCTACCTTATTGCGTTTTGCTCCTCTTATAGCTGGGAATGATGAAGCTGTAGTGGATCAGTTCATCAACGGATTGAATCTTGAAATATTTGCCTTGATGAAGGTAGAGCGACCCCATCATTTTGCTGATGTTTTGAATAAAGCAAAAAGAGCTGAGGCAAGTTTGATTCGACTACTAGGAAGGTTGGATGTGAGCCGACCTCAGATACAGCAATCCCCGCTTGGATTTGATAGTGGCAGTACGAGTGGGAAGCATGAGTTGCTGAAAACTCGAAAGAAACAGTTTAAGAAGGTAGGGAGCGGACCGAGTGGTTCATCTAGCTCCAGTGGTTCTAGCCCGAGTTATACTGGTGTTTATTGCAGAGCCTGTGGAGGGAGACATCCCACAGAGCAATGCCAAGGAGTATTTGGTAGTTGCCATATTTGCAGACAGTCTGGACACTTTGCTAGAGTTTGTCCACATAGAGATTCCCGAAGATTTCAGGGAGCAAAATCGTCTGGTTGTAGTGACCGAGGAACAGACCCAGGAGGTACTTGATGATATAGTGACATGTAACTGTTCTTCTGTGATTATTTTGCGTATGTATTTAGATATTAATACATCTTATACATGATTCTGTATGAACTGCATTGAGACATGCTTTATTTGTTGGGTCTGTATTTACTGTAGTATTGATCTCTTTCCTTTTGGGGAGAGGATTTGATATCAGTGAGATTCTGTGACCTCTTGTATACTGCAGTAAGATGAGATTGAAATTGAGTTAGACTGTGTTGTACTTGTGTTGTCTGATTCTGACCGCATTATTGCTATTGATATGTTAACCAAGTATAGAGCTATTGTAGATTCTTTCCAAGAGATGGTAAGATTCGGACCTGAAATGGCCGAAGAATGAACAATGTACGGTAAGGATTCTAGATCTAGAATTCCTTTCATATCCGTATTTTTGATGATTCGATGATTATCGAAAGGAATGGAGTTATTCCTTATGCATTCAGTTGATTACTGAAATTGACTATACCATGAGTTGATTTGCCAGTAGCAGGAGAGCTGCTATAGTCTTCCCAGATGAGATTAGAGATTTGCCTTCTATCAGGGAGAATGATTTCAGCCTTGATTCTATATCAGTACAGTTGAGGTCTTGATCAGTAGCTCAGACGACATCGATGTCAGAAATGTCAGAAATTCATAGTTGCATGAGTTTAGCAGACTATTATATTCGATTGTTGTTTTGAAATTGCTTTCGAATTTTTATTGTTCTAAAACAGTATTTGAGACAGATTATATTGTTTGGGGGGAACAATACATTCAAAGATGATATAGCAGTTGATCTGAACAGCAATGGAAATATGATAGGCTAGTCAGATCGACAGTATTGCCAGAAATTGCAGTTTATGAGTTATTAAATCAGTATTGATGAATAATGTTTTGAATCTGGTCCGATATTGCTGTTATTCTAAATCCATGTTTGAAACAGATTGTTGTATATTGTTGAAATTATATATACAGTTCAAACCAAATCAGAGCATTGATCAGAGTAATAGGTATGTGACAGACTCGTCTCCTTGTGCCGAATCTTTCAGATTTATACAACAGAATTCAATATCGATAGTCAGAACAGGGTATCGAGTAGAATATCAGGTAAGTAATACTGTATTGTATGTTAATAACTGATTTATTTGTGCCAGATATTTCGAATTTGAAATGACAGACATTGTCAGAAATGCGCAATAATTGATTCAGTGTACATCCTGCTAGCAGAAAATGTTTGATAGAAACAGATGAGATTAGATATGGCAGAGTTTGGACTGAAATATCTAGCTTGCCGACAGATGAAGATAGAAAGATAGAAACCCGAAGATTTATTACAGAGTTGTTTATTTTTAAATAGAAATGGGAGTACATTTCTATGGATGTCGTAATGAAATTACCGCCATTCTTGCCAGATTGTGATATGATATGAGTAGAATTGATAGATTATTCAATATGCGTATGTTAGTGTGTACAATATAACGTGTAAACATGACCAGATGACAAAGATTGATGTCAAAGAAAACAGAATGCCGAAGTAGATTATATCAGATTATGATTTTGATTGATTTTATACTTGTGACAGAATATACAATAAGCTCTTTCACATGTTATCCATCGACTGACAGATAACCAGAACGTACTATCCAGAGATTTAAATATATCTGTGAAGTTATAGTGCTGGATGCTAGCACTAGTTGATATGACATATTGTCACTTTATAAATTATTATACGATAATAGCCATCAGATGAGTAATGAGGTAGTTACAGACGAGGCATTGTGCAGCGAGTACGGTAGATTTCCTTCGTATGAGAATAATATCACGGAGATAGCTGAGATTGGATCTGATAGAATCAGAAATATAACAAAGAAATTGAAGATGATTCAGAAGAAAATGTAAACGGCTTATAATAAACAGACTTAAGATGCCAACGTCGGATGATGACGATTGGTATTTGAGGCCGAAGATTGAATATATCCTTGACCGGGATGAACAGATTTGATAACAGCTGATGATGTTGATTTGTTATGAGCTATTGATTGGTATATACGGATGTTGTATAACCAATATTGTGAGATTGATTCTGTCAGAGTTATTTCGACAGATATTATGATATGATACTTCTTGACTTGCTACTCCAGTTGGGAATCAGAGATCCGTGAAAAGAAGATTACTCAGAACGAAGACTATTCCACTTGTGAAAGTTCAGTAGAATTGCAATGTCATTGAAGAAACTACTTGAGAAACAGAATCAGAGATGAGAAAGAGATATCCAGAGCTAGTTTCATGAAGTGAGTAGTTATTCAGTTTGGAATTATATTGCTTCTGTTATATACTGTGTGTTGATTGCCTGTGAGTTCGAGGACGAACTCGTATCTAAGAGGGGGAGAAATGTAATGCCCGAGAATTGAGTTTGATACTTGTTATATATTATGAATAAGGCAATGGAAGAACAGACGTGCAGAAGCGGCGTTGCAATTTGAGTGTTTTAGTTAAAGAAGACACCGCACCCGCGGTGCCAGACAGAGCGTAACCGCGGTGTTGGAGCGCAACCGCGGCAACAAAAGGCATCGCACCCGCGGTCGCTTATGATGGAAATTGGATGGGGCTGCCAAGGACTAAGGGCACCCGCGCTCATGTTTCTACCGCACCTGCGGTTGTTGAGCAGTAGGGTACATTGTGGGTACAGTAAAGTCACCGCACCCGCGGTCCAAGAAGCAGCGCACCCGCGGTCGATTATTCTGAATTTCTGAATGTGGTGCCGTGAGCTTACCGCACCCGCGGTCCAGAGAGAGCGCACCCGCGGTGCGACGTGTTTGATGAAGAATGAAACATGTGTTCCTTGCCATGCATATTTGATGTGTTGTCTCTTATTTCCCCTCCATTTTCAGCAGACAGCTCGAGAGGAATTCCCATGTCAAGTTCAAGGGTCTTTTCATCTTATAATTGAGCTTGTGCAAGATATATTCATCCAAACTTTAATCCAAACATAGATTCATGCTCCTCTTGTTGTAAGCTTTCAAAGGATGTAAGTATTGTTACCTTTCAGCTTATTTTGAAGTTGAGATGTTGGGGAAAATCAGATTTGAGTTCTATGTTGTGTCCTTATGATTATGGTGAACGTATATTCGAAACCGGATCGAAGAAATGATATCGTATGCGAGTACTACGATTTTCAGCATGTATTGTGATTGAGAATATGCAGATTTTGACAGTATGATGTATATATGGTGTTTGATTATTCATTGTTGAGAATTGATTCTTGTTATTTGAGTTGTTCGGTATCGAAAGATTACACCGTTATGCCGTCAAAATGTACCGAGATTGAATAATGATTTGTACAAAGCTTGTTTTGAATTGTATCTTGATAGAATACATCTATACGTTGCCATTTCAGATTTGGATTGTCAGATTGAATATGGACAGATTGAAATACGAGACTTCGTCTTCGTCAGACCGGGAAGATAAAGGTATAAATCGATGTTAACTGGGAGATCGACTTCAGTCAGAGTTAACTCAAGTTTCCCTAGACCACATACTTGTATGGTAATGTTTTATTTTATATACCTTTGTGTTTTAAATGATTAAGTTTATGTTATTGACTTAGAAAGTAGAGAACAGATAAATGTTCAGTAAGAGTCGCTGACAGAGGGGTTAGACTATTGACCCATTGCACTTTGTCAGAATAGGCATAGTCTTGGTAGATACTCCAAGACACCGGACGTTTGGTCATATCGACGTGATTATGAGTAGAGTATCTCTTATCATAGATATTCGATATAGCGAGGGCCAAAGTCCGTAAATAAGAACGTACCACCACCGCGACTGGTAGTAGTGGGTGGGAGACTTGTTACGTTCTTATTCACCGGGATCCCTAGATTAAATGGGAGATGAGATGAGTTTTAGATGTCGAGTCAAGAACTTGAATTACATACTTGTATTGGTTAATGTTTCGTAGATTTCGATTCATGTTTTATTTACAGTTTAGTAGCGATACATGTTGTTTGATTATGCTACATGTGATAAGTTTTAATTCATGCTTTATATCAGTTATATGATTGCATGTATACATTATTTATACTGGGATTTATTCTCACCGGAGTATCCGGCTGTTGTCTTGTTTGTATGTGTCCATGACAACAGGTGGGACAGGATCGGGGTCAAAAAAATGATGAGAGAAGACGAGTTAGCGTGATGATTCTGGACTTGGTGTAGATAGGGTTTGACACGTGACATTTAGTAGTTAAAACTTAGTTGAGTTTGAATGATTGTAGTACATTATTGTACTTTTATACTGAGATGTATATTAGTTAAATTCCATTACGTTCCGCACTTGCATTCTAAAAAGAAAAATTTTTAGACCATGTTTATCTTAATTGATAATTAAATCCCAAAGACTATTAAGAAAATGATTAGCGTCCGGGTCATCACAATAGCCCCTTTGTCTAAAGCTCGAATGAGACTTCATATCCGAAACGCAGAAACGATCTGACTATAAACTCATTAAAAATTTGATCGAATAACCAGCGTTTATTGAAGAAGCTATAGAGTCGATTACAAAAAGTAATAGTTTGAAAGGCTCGTTTGAATTGATCCGCTACGGAATTTACATTATACGCAACAGAAGCACCTTGAGTACTAAACGGTATCGGTATTACTTTGGTAATGGTTGGAGTAGCAAACTCGGATTCGGCAAGAATCTCATTTTTTGATAGTACGAAGGGGGAATTGGCCCAAAAATGGGATGGGGGTCAAGATGCAATCGGGCCGCCGACGGCTGACTCAAGTGCCCCCCCGAACCGCACGAAATGGTCATCTATTACACGGCTCACTAACTCTGCCGGGGGAAGGGGTACCTATTATTCGTCGGCGGTCCGACCCCACTATACAGAGCAGCCCCCCAACTCACTTAAAGGATGCTGCAACATTTCGAAGGAAATTTTTTCTTAATCTAAAGAGTTCCTTTTTGTTAAGAGCATCGAGCCAGGAGTGTACATTATCATCATCTGCAGACAAATCCAGATTCTCTTCATCATTAGCTAAAGTGGAATAGTATGACTTATTTCCAGAAAATAAGACGAAATCCGATTTAGCGATAAGATAAACATGCGCTCAAAAAGACCTTCTAAATCCCCCCTGCCAAGTGATCGGAGTTTAGTCTGAATTTGCTGTAGAAGTTTCTCCCACTCCAGACTTACTTCAAAGAAAGATAGGATTGGGCAATTCCGCCGGTTCTTAAGCAAACCCTACTATTATTAATTATTAGATTAGAATTTTATTAAGGGCTTTTTTTTTATAGATGTTGACGTGTGTAAGGGGGGGCGGAGCTTGAGGCTTCTCAGCCTCAGAAAGAGGGAACGAATCTTCAAAAAAGAAATGGAATGATTTCACAATTACTACCACAAGAAAGCCGACATCCTCGCCCTTTAGAGATAGGGGCGCGACAAAAAAAAGTATTCAAAAAAGGCGCCAGAGGCCGCAAACTCGTCCGAAGTTAGAGAATTAAATAAAAAAAAAACATTCTCAAGTCAAGAGGAATGCATCAAGAAAAATGCCCTTTCATATAGATCGTCGTGGCATGAACTTTGTCAATAGATTCCTAGCTTCCTATTGATCTTGATTAGTTCCAGCTTTGTTTTTTTTGTTGAGAGTTATCTTTCTGGACCGGTGTAATGCCCGAGATTTTTAGCCTGTTAATATGAGATGATTAATTGATATGATTATAGACGGACCACTTCGCGATTGGATTTTTGAATTATGTGAGTTGGCATGTGGGTGCTTAAAAAGTGAGGCCAGAGATTCTGACGCAGATGCGCGGAAGTGGTGCGCGCATATGCGCCAGTTGCTCGGGAAAAATATGTGCGAGACAGAACTTCTGGCGCATATACGTGAGACAGGGCGCGCATATGCACGAGAGGCTGGATTTCAGAATGTTGATTCCAGAGATTGTGGCGCATGTGCGCCGAGAGAGTGCGCGCATATGCGCGAGTGGATAAATTCAGAACTGCCGGGCAGAAAGCCAGGCGCATATGCGCGGACCTTGTGCCCGCATATGCGCGCGACATGCAACATGGGAATGAACCACTTGTCTTCAGCATGCAACGTGTAAGTATATATATATATATATTACAAGCCTTCATTCTTCAGAATTAGAAGAAGGAAAGAAACGAGAAAGCTCCAAAACCTTACGCCTTTTCCTACTTTAGAATTCGATTTGTTCAAGATCCGCCCGTCCGATTGTAAATCCGACTTCAGTACCGTGCCCCTATTGACGACAGCTACAACAGGACGTAAGTTGTATCGAATTCTGATATCGTTTGAATTTATGATATTGGGGGAATTTTGATTTGACTGATGTTATGTGTTCTAGACATACTGATCAGTATATAATCGAAGTCAGATCGAAGAACAGATTGTTTATATAATTGTTATGATTTTCGGAGTTGATTTGATTGAAATTCGATATCAGATTTATATTATCTTTGAGATTATGAGTTCTGGTATTATATCTGTGATGTTGAGATTGACGAGGTTATTAAGATTGTATTATTATGCCATCGAAACATCAGTAGATTGTTATTGATAAGATTCAGTATTGATTGAGATTATATTGTTGTATCGTATGTCGATTGACATTGATCAGATCGTGTTTGATTTGAGTATTGATCAGAACAGGCCTTAAATTGAGTTGTACATTGATATTTTGCATATTGATATTGTCATTGCCAGATTGGGTATGGACAGATTGGAGCGCAAGACTTCGTCTTCGTCAGACCGAGAAGACAAAGGTATAAATCAATGTGAATCGGGAGATCGACTTAAGTCAGATTGGACTTGAGTTTCCCTAAATCACATACTTGTATGTTATCACTTTTCATACATTTATATAGTTTGAATGAATATGCTTTGTTTATTGATTTATAGAAAAGCATAGAGTAGTAGATAGCTATTGAGTGAGAGTCACTGACAGAAGGGCCAAATTAGGACAGAGTTGTTAATGGCCCATTGCACATTGTCAAAGTTAGAGTTCAGGTAGATATACCTAGTCTTTGGTAGAACAACCAAGACACCGGACGTTTGGTCATATCGATGTGCTTAGAAGAAGAGCGACTTCTATTGTAGATAATCGATATAGAGAGGACCAAAGTCCGTAAATAAGAACTTACCGCCACCACGATCGGGAGAGTAGGTGGGAGATTGTTGCGTTCTTATTCAGATCGGGATCCCTAGATTAGAAATGAGTCGAGTTTGAGTCTGAGAGTCACAGAGTGTGATTCCTTATTTGATATTGAATTATATTCCTGATTTTCGTACTTGTTTAGAGTATTGATTCATGTCTTGATTGAGATACATGTATGTATATCTGATGCATGCTTTTATATTGTTTATATGAATGCATGTATACTTGGTTTATACTGGGAATTTAATTCTCACCGGAGTTATCCGGCTGATGTCTTGTTTGTATGTGTGCATGACAACAGGTGGGACAGGATCAGGGTCATAAAGAGAACGAGAGAGGACTAGTTAACGTGGAGATCCGGGCTCAGAAGTAAATTTGGATTCATCACTGATATGTTGTTGAACCTAGTTGAATTATTATAGACAATACAAGATTTGTAGGTTTATGTTTAATATGTATTTCAGATTGATTTACATTACGTTTCCGCTTTGTATTTTAAAAAAAAAAATAGACCCTGTTTATTAGAATTGATTAAATTGTCCCAATGATGATTAGGAACATGATTAGCGTCCGGGTCCCCACAACCGGACCCATTTTTAGACCGTCTCCTGAACCACTTGCTTATCCTGCATGTGCTTTCGGGGCCCCCACTCGTTCAATCACTTGCTTGTGATTGCAGCCATTCTCCGAAAAGGGAGAGGCAAGGAATCGTCCGCTCCCTTTCAGTTCATGTGACGAACATTATTAGGTCCCGAATTCTGCGAACTACCAGATCTAGATCAAGAGCTCCATTACATCGTACAATATATCGATCCGGAGAACTTACTTTTAGTTGTAAGTCATTCATTCCGCTTTTATCTAAAGTGATGCTAGGCTCCACCTTCACAGAGGTGCGCTTCGCTCGGCCACATGATGAACATGTTTTAAGCTAACTACATGTCGAGCGCTTAAGCGCAGCTTGTGGTCACTCGTTCCTCGCTTGTTCCAATTCCAAAGAGCTTAAGATCTGATTCTACACTAAATACGATATTCCATTCCGGCCCTCATTAGCATTAGCTCTTTGTTTATTTCAACTTTTTGAGAAGAGCAATCCCTCGGGCAGGGCAATCCTAACTAAATTGCTAGTGAGAGGTCAGATAGGCGCTCAAGCCATCTAAAAAGTAACCTCTGATTACCTTAATTGCATTGTTTAGGGCGAGAAACCCTTACTTTATTTATATACTAACTATAGGAAGTCTGGCAGCTAATGAGTAATATGAGCGAAGTTGACATAGAGAGCCGTCAACGGCAAAAGAAAATGTTGCTAAATTGTCATCAAATTGGCTACTTACCTTTCACACTCACCGAGATAGTTTAAAAGTAGGTTGAGAAAGAGATAGTTGGATTTTCTTTCAAGAATGAACCCAAAAGGAACTTACTAGGTATGGTAGCATGGCATGGTACCAACTAAGAATTTCTTTTGTTGAGTCAACTGGGGCGGGGAAAGAAGCTCTTGTTGAAGAAGCCGAGAATGAAATCTGATTCAAGTTCTACCAAGGCCTCAACTTCAACTGTTGGAGTAAGATCATTAGGAGCGGCAGGCACAAAGTAATTGCTTTTTTGCTCACCCGGGCAATCGAGCTAGTAGCAGATGCAACATTATAGACAGTAGATCTAGTGGAGCACAGAACAAAGAAAGAAGGATCCACTTTGAACTCCAAGTGTGTTGAAGCATAAGTGAGATTGATCCAACTCTGTAGCCGGGGAAGGTAAGAGGATTTCGCTTTGGTTGACCGTGTGACTATGGTTCCTGTGGTCATGTTCAGATAGAATAGGTCCCTTTATGTGAGTCCTGTCATTGGTGGGCAGGGAGCTAAGACAAAATAAGGTACCAATTTGTCTAGCTAGGAAAACTATTGAATCGGCCATAGCTTGCTACGTTTTTTCTAATTAGTCTGAAAGGCGCGGAAGCCGTGAAATTGAAGCACTGATGATAGTTCAGTCAGGAGCAGTACTTTCTGATTGAATCGTGTAAATGCCTTTTGTTTATTTCTCGAAAGGAGAAAAGGGCCAGCGTTGATGCAGCATAGGCTGAGTGGAAGGGAATATGAAAAGTATGAATTCATATTTGCGTACTGGAACTGAGCTTGGCTTAAGTTTGACATGGTTTTTGCACGGTTAAGAAAAAAATGATCTAAATGAAAAGTGGATTAGACGAATGAATTGAAGCAGCTGATAAAGTAAGGCAAGGCTAGCCATATGCTTCACACAAAGAAATCTCTCCTTGCCTATGCTCCATTAGGAGCTCTAACAACCATTCGTATCCACTGTGGTGGCTGAATCAACTTATGGATCTGCTGCTAGCTCGAGCCCCAAACCAAGGAAGAAAATTATTCTTTTATTTAAAGGTTCAAGAAAATGGAATTCTAGGCAGAGTCTGAGATAACGGCACCTTAACACAGGAAAATGTGCAATTCATCTGCTAAAAGATCGACTTTTTTAGGATAAACGCTTTTGGTTCTTTTTTTGTTTTATATTCGAAGATGTCTTTTCACGTTCAGGAAAAGGTTTAGCTCTTCTTTCTTTATGAGAGAGAGCGGCTTTCATGTCCTTCAATGCCTTAAGTCCTTACTCGAGCTCGAGTTGGAGGCCATTCGGGTTTAAAAAGCGCAAACGCTTGGAATCAATATCCTCGTTGATGCATCCCCGGCTATGAAGTTAATTTACCAGATGCCAAAGATGGCCTAGCAGCGCCCACAGGTTCCTGGTCCAGTCCACGGCTAATTAAGAGCTTCTCGCGAAGAAAAGACTGATGAGCTTTCGTTCAGTTATGCGATTTAGCAACAACAATCTTTTGTTCGAATTGGGGGACGTATGGTCCGGTCCCTCTTAGCTATTTCTAAATGAGGTGACCGAAGAGGTGAAAACGCATTACTTGAAGTAGATTCTGCCCGAAAACGAGAAGATTTAGTCTTGCTCAGATTCATATCTTTTTTTTTATCATAATGCCCGGAATAGACATCTAGTTTTGGGACGGAGACACGCGTCCTTAACACGTCCATTTCGATGAGACTATTTCACTCCTATTCCTTCCGATCCACTAGTGGAATGGTACCCGGAAACACTAGCAATCAAGTACGGAATTGAGAAAGGATAGTCATCGGTTACACCTTTTTGAAAGAAAAAAAATGGATTTACAGGAAGAACCATGTTCGGGTTGACGTGTGCCCTCTCATCCTAAGTATGATGCCACAACATCCTGAAAGGGGATCGGTTACGGTGACCGGAAGCGCAACGGAAGTCAAAAAATTTTATTTTGCATGCTAAATTTTCGGCCACCATGTTCCTTGTGCAACAAATACATTTAAACACCATACAAGACATACATAGGGTGTTTGAGAGATTATACCTATCAACCTCTTGAGGTTGATGAATGGCACCAACCAAGTTGTAAACAACTTGGCTCTTGAGTGGATGAAGATCTACAAGCTTCCTCCTCCTTCAAAAATTAGGCCCACCACTTGCTAGGTAAATCCCTTCTTGGTTTGCACTAGAAAAACAAGAAGATTTTTCAATGAGAAGAATATTTCTTCCTCAACACTTGAAGAAGAAAAATGAGAGAAAAACATGGAGAGAAGTACGAAGAATTTTCGGCCAAGGTGTGTGTGTAATGGGGGGAAGGGAGACTTGTCTTGGACATACAAAAAGTTGAAAGCAAAAGTTGCATGCCATACCTTGAAAACACAAAAAGTAGTCTCCCAACCTTTCACCTCCCATGCATGTATATTATATGGTTTTTAATCAAATTAAAAACAATGCACTAAATTTAATTATCTCAAACATATTTGAGACTAATTAAACATTACTTGAATTTACCCAAGTCCCACTAGTTAAATAATTATTTTAATTGAGCTCTACAAGACTCAATATGATTTAATTAATCCAACACTTGAATTAATTTAATTATTTGGACTCTACTAGGTCCACTAGTGTTTAATTAATTCAACACTTGAATTAATTTAATTTAGTCCATAATAATGTTTATGAAAATCACAATTTTCAAATACATTATT
>NC_133308.1:22383175-22385869 GCF_012295235.1 Primulina huaijiensis | reverse complement strand
AAATGAATGTCAGCAGCATTCTTTGCATCCTCGAAACGCCTCTGCAGCTCATCGTTCATAGAAGCCTGCATATAATACTTCGTCTTCAAGTCATGGTCACACCATTCCTTGTAGGTCTGCAATTCCTCGGGAGTGCAGTCAGTCGGAGCCTCAGCAGGGGGCGACTCAGTCAGTGTATATGCAATCCTTTCCGAGTTTAGGACGATTTTTAGATTTCTTAGCCAAGTGAGATAGTTAGGTCCGGTTACCACATGTTTTTCGAGTATAGCGGATAGCGGGTTGCGTATCGAAGACATTATCAAAGTTTTGTGCTGAAAAGTAAAACAGATAAATGTTAATGACTATTTTAAAATATTTAGTAAGATATAAAGTTTGGACTTTTACTTTATAAATTTTCGCTCCCACTATTTTGACATTTTCACTACCCTCTAGTGAAAGCGGGAAACTCCTTTCCTCAGTAGGTACGTAAGGTCCAATTAGCGAATTATGATCCCGAATAATATCAGCCAATCACAATTCCTAAAAGGTAGTTTCCAATTGCATCTCCATGCAATCCTCTACGCAAACTTTTGTCTCACGTTTGATTAGGACCCAATAATATGACGTCGTTCATCTTCACGTGTCAAGCCTAACCCATCGATATTGAACCTTAATGGACGGTCGCCCTGAGTTCCCTCAATAATATGAGCCGAAATCATGGGAGTTCCACGTAGTCCACATCACTATGTCAATGGATGTCACAACTTTCTGGCACCCAAAGCTCCTCAATAATATGAGCTGAGCCTCGAGTACGGGTAGCGTTCATCATGCACCCATTGTCGATGGAAGACAAGGAAATTATAAACAAATTTATAATTCCCCTTTTCGGGCTTGATATTAATTTTGAATCTTATTCAAAATGAGGGTTTTTAATTTTGAAAGGTCTCATCATTAATTTTATTTTAAAAGCTCGCCATGTTTGATCGTATGTTTGCCGGATTCATGCAACTTTGTTATTATCATAATAATAACGCACATACTCATTATTTATAACATATCATGCATATATTATAAACAGTAAACAAAACAAGGATGATCAATCGCCCCAAAACTAATGGCCCGTGTGAGCTAAACACGGGCCTAGGTCCAATCCTAGGGAAATGCATGGGATGCAAATGCAACTATTACATTAGCTTCCAATATTTACATGTCTTCGATCTTCATAATCATCAAGGCCACCATCTTCCAATCTTGATCTTCCACTATACTAATATTTACAAATAAATATCCATGGCAAATAGGGATACATCTCATGGGGTGGGAACGGGCCATAAACCAAGCCCACTTTATAAATTGATAATTATTACAATCATTCAACACAAAATATCCTAGCATACACCTAGCAAATTGGGCTTGGGCTTTTGATCATCCTTCATGCATAATATCACATATCATACACCATCAATTAATTATCACAATAATTAATTGATCCAATATCATATATCTTGATCCAATCACTAACCGCCACGATTATAAATTAAATTAACAAAGTATGCAAACACCTTTGTCTACTTTCTAATTAATTTATTTATAACCGAATTTCTTGTAAATCACAATTTACTATAAATAATTAAAGTCCAACTTAAATTATTTATTTCATGAGAAAATATTTGCAACTTTTGTAATTTTAAACTTAAGGGCCCAAAAACTTATTTTCCAACAAAACATTTTCGGCCCATTTAAAATTCACCAATATGTTAGCCATCCAATGGCCCAACAACTCAAGGCCCATGACACTTTGATATTTCAAAACACCTTTTGAAAACCCTAGTCGTCATCGCCGTCGCCGGATTCCGGCAACCAAAAAAATTTTTTTTTTTTTTATTCTAAAAATAGGGGCTGTTCGGGCAGCCCGAGCTGCCCGAAATGGGCAGCCCGGGCTGCCCGAAACGGGCAGCAACATGCCGCCCGAAATATGCTCCATCAAACCTTGAATTTTGTTGCAAAATTTCATCTCAAACGGTTAGAAATCAATCTCAATATAATATCTTGTAAATGCTACACAAAAAACGTAACCATAGCTCTGATACCACTTGAAAGGGTATCGGTTACGTTGACCGGAAGCGCAACGGAAGTCAAAAAATTTTATTTTACATGCTAAATTTTCGGCCACCATGTTCCTTGTGCAACAAATACATTTAAACACCATACAAGACATACATAGGGTGTTTGAGAGATTATACCTATCAACCTCTTGAGGTTGATGAATGGCACCAACCAAGTTGTAAACAACTTGGCTCTTGAGTGGATGAAGATCTACAAGCTTCCTCCTCCTTCAAAAATTAGGCCCACCACTTGCTAGGTAAATCCCTTCTTGTTTTGCACTAGAAAAACAAGAAGATTTTTCAATGAGAAGAATATTTCTTCCTCAACACTTGAAGAAGAAAAATGAGAGAAAAACTTGGAGAGAAGTATGAAGAAATTTCGGCCAAGGTGTGTGTGTAATGGGGGGAAGGGAGACTTGTCTTGGACATACAAAAAGTTGAAAGCAAAAGTTGCATGCCATGCCTTGAAAACACAAAAAGTAGTCTCCCAACCTTTCACCTCCCATGCATGTATATTATATGGTTTTTAATCAAATTAAAAACCATGGACTAAATTTAATTATCTCAAACATATTTGAGACTAATTAAACATTACTTGAATTTACCCAAA
>NC_133308.1:22370571-22382360 GCF_012295235.1 Primulina huaijiensis | reverse complement strand
TTTATGGAGGGTTGTTCAGTGCACTCTACAAGGAGCACCTATCTGCATGCTCGGACATCACAATGTCCCCTACCAATGAAACATGGTACTCACATCGCAGATACTAGTCTCGAACTCGAGCGGCCTATATCCTTCTTAGCGGCGGCTAAATCGACTAGGAACTGTTTAGAATATACAGTATTCCAAATATGAGTTTCAGGATACTCATCACATGAGCATCTCATATTCTTTCTACTATTTGTATATTCAAGGACTTGATCTATGCAACTAGCATGGGTATACAGATAAAGAAGTGCCAAAACAATAATTTCAAATATTATTAAAATAAAGACTGTTTATACATAGAGTTTCATTGTGAACACTCGGCCAACACTTGGCTCGACGTGCACCTACTCTAACACATCCACTATAAAAAGGCTAATCGTCAGATTTGCTCTTGCTTTTTTGATTCTTTCAATACATTGTATTTTGCTAAACACACGCGATTTGGACAATCGAATTCAATTCCTGATTATGAATAGAACGACCGCACTCCACGAATAAACAGTTCGGATGAAATAGCTAAAAAAAACTAAAGAGTAACTGCTTTTTTTACTTACCACACATTCTTTCAAGAAGAAAGTCCCACTCATGGTTATGAGCGGAATCTTAGGGGCATACATCCCAATAACTAAAAAAAATAGGATAAGCGGATACCGTTAAAGGAAGACTGGAAAAGGGGATTCACCCAAAAACCTTCTTCAAAGCCCTTGGCAGTTCTTGCAAATGAGTTAGGGACCAAGGTCTATAGACTGGCGCCTTCTGTTTGCAATAGTCGTCCATACTATATGGGCTTTATGAAATAAGGCAAAACATGAGCCCAGTTGGACCAGGCCGTCCAAGCCCACTTTGGATATCATGAGAAGGGCGAACGAAGCCCATAGCACCAATCAGAAGCAAATATCTAACCACAGCAAAGAAAAAGTCCTGATCCATTGGACTCCCCAACATGATGATTGGATAAAAATCCATCTTGATGGATCTGTTAGTGGCAACCCTAGTCCAGCTGGAGCCGGTTTTTAATGAATTGAATTAACATAAGAAAATCCAATATCAATAATAGACTCAGCTTCACCTTCTGAAAAAAAGAAATGACTATTTCAAGCAATAGCTAAGTGGAAATATATCCTTTTTATAATCAAGTTACATTGCTCCAGCACGGGTTCCCTAGCAGGGGGTAAGCAAGTCTATCTGGGTGTTCCTTCCGAGGAAGAGCTTGAAGAGGGGTCATTTCCTAGTCTTATCTATTTGTTCAGGTTGAGAAAGAACTAGTTCTGAAATGACTACGGTGATAAGAGAAACTGAATACCGGTATGCTCTGGAGCCCGTTACCACTACCCCAAAGGTACACTAGAGAAATGTTACACTAATGGCAAAGAGAGGTTGTTTTCAAGACAAGACTTAGTGATGCGATCATGGTAGGCCCGATGAAGGCGTGCAAAGCATGGGACCCTTTAGAGTTGCCGGATGGACCAATCACGAGAGGACGTCTGAAGAGGTTCAAAGAAGCATTGAATGGGTTTATGAGCAAAGAAGGCGGAGTGACAAGCGAGATACAGAGTGATGAAAGGGTCGTGATGCAATGGGATCATGTGAACATTATTCAAGCATCCATGCAAAACGGAGCGCAAATCTGGACAGAAGATCTCGCGCACATGCACGAAGACAGGGCGCGCATATGCGCGAGCCGCGAAGGGGTGCGCATATGCGCGAGAAGTACTGGACACCGAAGACTTTAATAGTGGGTTTCGCGCATATGCGCCAGATTAGGGCGCGCATATGCGCGACATGGGCAGAGACTTGCGCGCATATGCGCGAGTCGGGGCGCGCATATGCGCGCGGCGCAGATTTTTTTTCCTAAGTTAGTGTTTTAATTATTTTGGCAACTAGATTTCATATCTTGATTATGTCAACATATTGGACGAGTTTTGGGACATTATTCAGATCATTATTCATTGAACATCAAAACTTTTGAGAACTTTTCTCTCAACTTTCAAGGCTTTTTGCTTTGTAAACAAAAAAAAATCAAACTTATCAAAGTTTTTAACTTTGTGGCGTTTGTCGATCGTCTTTTGCGGATCGTCATTGACTGGTTCTTTGAAGGTTCGTTCTAAATTTCGATTGTTTTCATCGTGATTCTTTATTATTAAACCTCGTAGTTTAGGTGTGAAAATCACACCATACTTGATTCAAAAGATCGGGACACAACAACGAATTCCTTGTTCGTTTTTAAATTGAGGTCGCGATTCAATTTTAATCGTGTTTGCTTTTTATTCGTACTTGGATTCATATCACTTAGAGTTATGGTTAACTTGCTTGGTGGGCGTTGGACGAGCACCCTGCGATAGCTTGTCTGTAAGGGGGTGACTCCCTGCATTCGGGAAATACCTGTGAAGCAAGCATTTTTACCATACAAGAGGTGTTGAGATAAGACAACTATGTTATTGAGGGTAACCCGTGAAACTATGTTAAATTAGGCCTGCATGCCGCTAGTATTGTCACCAACCCTCGGGGGATTCTCAACCGATCTTCCCCCACGCTGTGAAGCGAGGCTGGCTCCATACCCATGATTTAAGGCGGGCGGTGAAGAAAGACTTTCTCTTGAACCAAAACTCAAGATGATCCGATCCGTGCTTCGCCCTAAGAAAGGCAATAGGATAAATTCTCTTTCTAAAACCGATCTTATCCACAGGTCGTTCTGCCAACCCATAGACAGGAGAAGAGATCTCTGTAGTGTGCAGTCCCTAGCCTTATGGGGTGGTGAAGCAAGCAGCCCTCGTGTTGATAGGAATATCTATCAAAAGACGTTTCATTCAACTGTGCTTGAAAGAGAGAGGATATGATATTTGGTAAGCCCCAATTCCACTGAAAGATTCAATTCAATCGGCTTGGATTTTTCTCTAGTTTGCCTTTTTGTCTACCTTCTTTAGTCAATGTCGCATTTCGATTGCTTGGTTAGATCTCCTAATGTAATGAATGAGAAGATGCGGTGAATCAATCAGTATTAGCTAAGGAATTAGAATTCTGGGGAAGGTTTAGAATCTTCTAAAGAAGATAAAATGGCTAGTGCTATCAAATTTGAAGCTGTCAGCATGTTAGCGCACTTTCCTGTATGACTGGGACTTCATGCTTAGCAAGTCAGATGCTTCCTAATTATAGGATAGGACAAGTTTTCTACTTAAGCCAATGCTAGTAAGGCTTTCATTATAATCCTATTTTCGGCATCAAAGAGCACGTGGGACAGATGAAGGAAGGAAAAAAGCTAGAGTCAAAACTAGGGCTTGTGCAATTGAATCAAAAAAGGTTGCACATGTAAGAATGGAAGGAGACAGCCAAAGCAGGGATTGATTTTGTAATGCCTGGTTACTCGTACAAATGATAATAATGCGGTTATGTCGTTTATTATGTAGTTATTTAGCTCATTAGATTTCACATGATGATTGGGGTATCAATATTGAGATTGAACATGATTTTCATATTGTCTATGGTGTATTTAGAATCAATATGTGTCTAAATAATGATAGTAAGATGTGTAGATAAAGTAGTGTAATGAAATTTGGTATGGGACTGTAGGAAATGAGATGAAAATATGGTAGTTCTTACGGGTTTTAGTATAATGATTTGAATATTGATCCAAATTGTGTAAGGCTATAACCATTAGAAAGTAAGATATAATGCTACAACTTTTGTGTTTTGGGTTTTGTCCAAATCATTGTGGAAGACAAGTTAAAAGCGCCCCGAACTGTGTCATGTTTATCGTCATTTCTTCACGGACACATGTTGGGAGAATGTGCATAACTTTTTACTCAGACCTCTAAATGACCTGAAACGATTTGGAGATTCAAGTCAAGACATAGGGCTACAACTTTCATGTTTACCACTTTTTCATATTATGAACGGAAGATACGTTTCTGGAGCGATCTTTGAACAGCATAAGGACAAGAAACATCGTCTCAAACAAGTATTCGTATGCTTGGACTTTAAGTTAGCATGTTCTTGAAGTAATATATGAGTAATATTTTGATTTCAAATAATTCTCATTGATTATTGATATATGTACATTGTTAGTATGTTTATTGATGAAAACATAGCACCATATTCCATTGTTATGTATTAAATATGAAAGGAACTCATGCATATTGAAGATGGGTGCTATGTCATGAACATGAACATGAACATGAACATGAACAGAAAAGGACTGATTTTACATGATATAGAGCTTGTTGACATCATGGGTGGATTTAAATTGTAACCCTCTGACCCGATTTCATAAAATAACAGCGGAATTTAAAATTTTTCTTGAAGGAAAGAAGGTTTAAAATACATTTCCATATAGTCAAAAGTATACACATGATCAATCAAATGATACAACAAAATACAAAATATCATTTTGTATGATCATGTCTAAATACTATCAAAATAATCTTTCCTTCTTCCATCTCTATATGCATATGACTCCGGCTTCAATCAACGTCCCGGCTCGTCGCTCTTATCTGCATCACATGAAATAACTGAAATGAGTATAAAACTCAGCAAGTGGAACTCTTACATAGCAATATACATGTACCATACTCTGAAAACATGGCTTTGAAAACATTAAATACCATCAACTCTGAAACATGAATATCATAGAATGAATAACAATAACGATGGTATTTCTCTTTTCTCTGTTGGATTGATATCTATATAGTAACTCTGTCTCTGTACCTATATCCCATCGAAATACATCGATAACTCTGAGGGATATAAGCCTATGGTCGTTGATCAACTAATTGCATGCAATCTCTTACTATGTATCTATCAATCAAATAAAACATTTGAATTCTCTCTTTGGCATTAAAACAAACACTTTGAAGACTCTATTTTCTTTTGTATTCCCTTTAACATAATTGAGACATAAGAATGTCTCTAATATACAACAAGGTGTATTAATACATAGCATGAATCAAATGGAAGGGAATAACACTTTAAAACCATTGAAACACAATACATATATTATCATGTGAGCACAAGGAAATGAATTCCACTTACAACACTTGGAACCTTGAATCTATACCCTTGGTACACAACCTACAACAATAAACCATAATTTGCACCATCAATAACCCAATAATCACAAACTCATACCATTAAATCCATAAAACCAACACCATCAACAAACCCGTGATTTCTCCCAACACCAAAACCAAGAATAAACTATACCACAAGCTTACCTTAGCTCCTTGAACCCAAAAGAACCTTGCTCACACTTCAAAACTCCCACAAGATGCTTGAATCAAAGGAAGGAAAAGAAAGGAAATGGAACCCTAGCTCTCCCAAGGACTGAAGAATCGAGAATAAGGGGAAATAATGAGAAAAATGAGACCAACTCATTCATTTAAACACTGGATATAAGCCTATGGTCGTCTACTGTTCATGCACCGCGGGTGCGCTACATACCTCACCGCGGGTGCGGTGTGCCTTCGGCAACTCAATCAAATTTCTGAAATCGACGACCGCGGGTGCGGTACCTATCCCACCGCGCGTGCGGTGTCTCTTCGGCAATTCCACAAATTCGGTAATAAAGACCGCAGGTGTGCGGCACAAATCACCACGGGTGCGATCTGGTCTCGGCCAAAACAACTCTATGCAACTGAAATCGAATCGCAACGCTGATACAACACAACTACCCATCAACTAATATCAACAATACCACAAAACAATAATAACCAACAATACTATGACCCATAATCACAACTCTTAACATCTAAATCAAACTTAATTTTAACCAAATAATCCATAAACATACGAAATTCTAAACTGTACCGTTCACTAGGCTTGGATATTACATAAGTCCACCAAAGCTATTGGCCAATATATGTTCATGGGACGTGGGGTTGCCAAAGGTTGCTCCCTGATGTCCAACACAGTAATAGCTATATAATAAAGCAAGCACGGTAGTACAGGTCAACTAATGAGGCTCAAGTACAAAAATGAACATGAATATATGCTATGATATGACATGGTTTAAAGATTCATTGTTGTCACGACTTGATATGTATGTTCATTCGACGCATATTGATACGTATAAGTGCCAACTTATTGAGTTTTATAAACTCACGTAGCTCATGTATTACAGGATCTGGTAAATGAGAGACATAGGATGCCGGTTTGCCAATGGATGCTTGTGACGTGCCTCACCTCGACAAGAACCGGGACTTATTATTGTATAGCTTCCGCATATGTATTGTACTAAAATATGTCAGGGTTTGAGCAAGTTTTACGAAGTTTATGATGATACAAATATGCTTGTATATGAGAATGTGTATATGTATAACAATATGGTGTATGGTTGTGTATGAAAACAGGCTTGATGTTGTTGCTTGAGTTGAGTTTTTGGCTTTTACAAAATATAGGGACATCATGCCAAAAATTTTATAAACCGTCAAATTGATGCCCCTCATTTGAAATTACTTCATAATATAGGTATATCATTCAAACCCTATTTTGATTATACGTATAAGTATCATTAATCATGTCAAGTATAGAGTAAGGGTGTGACAGATTTCCCAATTCCAAAACCACTAGTCAGGGACTTTTCCCTAAGCCATTTTCAGTATATAGACAGGGAAAAGGACTAAAAGCATTCTTCACAAGATGAGAGCAAGTATTATAGGTTATTGCATCAACAGGAAATCTACTAATAACAGCACTTACGTCGTTATATCAAAGAGCGGATATACATTAAGTTAGCTTTCTTACAGCTGATAGGCTCACAGCGGACACGACAAGACCGATTTTTGACTCAGCAACAAGAGCGCATTCAATAGAAGCATTCGATGCTTCTTCCCTATTCTATTTGTAAACAACCGAGTCGAGGGCTGACATTATTCTTTTAATTAAAAAACAAGCCTTAGCATTTTCAAAAGCAGAGGATTCTTGTCCATCTAAAGCAGCAAAGCATAAAGGTAAGTCATCGATTTCTTAACCGTATATTATGGTTATATAATATCTAAGTCAAAGTCAATTGTAGCATAAATAGCATTTAGATATCTAGAACCAACGGTTCACTTCGCTATATTCACCTTTCTTACTGTTGGTGGTATAGTTGATCACAGTTGATTATAATACCCGAGAATCTCTCTCTCCGCGAAGAGTTTTTCTATCTTTCATCTGGACCGACTAAGTGCTTGAATTCTAATCAGTTTTTGCTTCCTTTTTTCCTCTACGGCTGAGGGGGATAGTGGGAACTCCATGAGACTCCTCTCCCTCTCTATTATTCACTTTCTTTTTGAATTTAAGTTAGGGTTCTAAGACCAGATTTTTTTTAGAGCCCGCTGGCTTTGCTTTCCTTATTCAAGAAATTAAAGTCGTAATGTTCCGATTCCTTTATTGGACTCAGAAGTCTTCTCTGAAGGCTAAATTTTGTTAGATAGATAAGACTAATCTGTGCTTACTCGGCCTGCTCAGTGACAGAGCCACGTTCTTTGACCGAGGCCTATCTATTAGTGTAGGGAGTGGGCTTGGAAGTCCAATTTCCAGGTTTTTTTCTTTTATTCTCGATCAACGTCTTCTTATGCAGCAAACAATCTTTCTTCATCCATCCTTGCTAATGTGAGCTGGCGGCGGTTATCCCGTAAAAGAGCTCCATCTCTTACGTAGCATCAACAAGGATAAGTCTGATAAGAGCAGATAAGGCGAAAAGAGCTACTTCTCTTGCCTTGATGAAGTAAGGCATTCTCGAAGAGTCACTTTCGCATCTTGTATAATTCTTACCTTCCTGAATTCAATGCTTGACATATTCATGAGTTCAAGGCTTGACACGTCCATTAAAATGAATCGGTGAATTGACTAAGTTTAACATCATACTCTTATTATACTTCTATCAGCTCTAGGACGAGGGACTTTCTAAGCCAAAAGGTGAATAGAGTGAGTAAGGCTAACTCAACTGCGACACCTTCTCTGAGGACAGTGAAAGATCTCTTCTAGGCGCTTAATCTATTAGACAATAGAGGCGTTGGAGATTTCCATTGAAATAATGAGAGGCCTTTGCCCATGAGACCTCGCTCCTGCCTTTTTGCTTCATAAATGATGATTCCTGACGTGAATTGATGGATTTTGTTCACAGGAAAAAGGTTCGAAATCGAGTTCCAAAGAAAGTGAAATTTCTTATTAATAGCTGGAATCAGACATTGATGATAGCTTCAAGTGAAGGGCATTCACTTTCCATTGAAGAGGCAAGCTTGGCTTGCAGTTCGAAGTTGCGATCCTTGTGGGACTCGGGCTCTAACTCAATTTTCTTTGGGATTAAGTGAATCTTTGCTAGAAAATGTCGGTCAAAATTTTGCTTTTAACATCAAAACATTTGTATATAATCATACACAAGTGATATCTCTATTTTTTTTCAACAACAGTAAGTACATGTTTTCTTCCATTACATGTTTAGACAAACTAGTGTTTATAACACACTACATATCAAATGTAAAACTACTAGTTACTCTTCTACGCCCAAAGTCACCACGCTATCCAATCTCAGTCATCCTCGTCGTGACCCTGATCTTTTTCTACCTGTTGTCATACACACATACAGACACAACAACAGCCGGAAACTCCGGTGAGAACAAATCCCAGTATATAAATTGTATACATGCATGTCATGCAAATAAACACAAGATAATAAAACATACATCAGTATTTATGACACATTAGTGAATATGTATAAAACTCTTCGACTCTTATTCTTTGACTCGACTCATATCTACGTCTAGGGATCCCGGTGTGAATAAGACGTAACAATCTCCCACCTACTCTCCCAATCGAGGTGGCGGTACGTCCTATTCCTAGACTTCGGTCCTATCTATATCGAATATCTACAATAGGAGTTGATCTTCTCCTACGTCCATCGATATCACCGAACATCTAGTACTTGGCAATTCTACCAAGGCTTACCTATCTCATGTACATTGCTATAATTCAATAGACAAGGCATAACCGTATCAAATTAAAAACAATCTAGTATGTGATTTTGGGAAACTCAAATCGGATCTAATTCGAGTTGTGCAATCCCGAATCAACATTGCTTTATACCTTTCTTGTCGTAGTCTCGGTTTGAACAAGTCTAAGTCTTGAAATCTCGATATCCAATCTGTCAATACCAATCTGAAAAGACATATATACAATGTAACATATCAACCTCTAACTCAAAGGAGTACACATACGGATCAATATTCAATCTCGGTACATTTCGACGGCATAACGACGAAATCTCACAATATCAGTCGATTGAAATATCGATAATCAACAACCATAACTCATAGCCATCACAATATGTTCCATAATCTCCAAAATCCAAACAATTCAACTCAAAACATGCTGGAAATGAAAAAGATCGCATAACATATCAGTTCTTCGCTCCGGTGTCAAATATTTGTGCCCCATCATCTCAACAACATATATTATCAAGCATATATTGATTTCTCCAACACATAAATATCAAAACATGCTGGAAAGTAATAAAACATATACCCTTTCGAAGCCCTTGTCGAGAGGAGTAAGAATCTCAACTCGGGTCGATAATCGGACGGGTAGATATTTCACAATTCAAAATCTAAGCTATGATGAAACTTGAAGGAATTCTGAAGCTTCTCTCGGTGATTGCTGCTGAGGAATGAAGGAAATGAAGTACAACTTCTATATATATCTTGCATGGTAAGGGGCAAGTGGCTTATTCTTTGTTCAACACGTCTCGCGCATATGCGCGACCTTCACCAGCGCATATGCGCGAGACGCTCTGTCTCGGCACTTGACAATTTCAGCTGCTAGCGCATATGCGCGCCCTCTCTCGGCGCATATGCGCCAACTTCTCTGGACAAACACGTTGGCTACTGGACACCTCGCGCATGTGCGCGCCTCTTGTCGCGCATATGCGCGAGACCTTCGTCTCGGCACATCTTGGAACCACACAGCTCGCGCATATGCGCGCCCACTCTTCGCGCATATGCGCGAGACCTTCTGGTCACTCACTCAACAATACTCATGCCATGTCAATTCATATATCGAGATGATCCGTCTAAAATCACACCAATTTATCAGGTCCTCATTTCAGATTAACATGATAAAAATCTCGGGCATTACAATATCCCCCTCTTAGACATGAGTTCGTCCTCGAACTCGCAGGCAATCAATAAAAACATATTAGATAAGCATGAATAAGAACGGTACAAGCATAATCGGACAGAAAGACTCACATCAGTGAAATAACTCTGGAAATCTCTGTCTCATATCTGACTCAGTCTCCCAGGTAGCTTCTTCAATGCCATGACGACTCCATTGAACTTTCACCAGCGGAATTCTCTTCGTTCTGAGTTGTTTGTCCTTCCGATCAATAATCTGAATCGGCTGCTCAAAATAACTCAAAGTCTCATCGAGTTCGGCCTCGTCAGGCTGAAGAATATGAGAAGTATCAGGCATATATTTTCGCAGCATCGATACATGGAAGACATCATGTATCCAAGATAGAGAAGGAGGAAGAGTAAGTCGATATGCACGATCGCCAATCTTTTCAAGAATTTCGTACGGACCGATGTATCTAGGAGACAATTTACCGTGTTTACCAAATCTGACAACACCTCTGAAAGGAAAGATCTTCAGGAATACTCTGTCTCCCTGTTCAAACACTAACGGTCGACGACGTATATTCGCATACTTGGCTTGTAAATCTTGAGCTGTCTTCATCCTTTTTCTGGATCAGTCTTACTTTATCAGTCATCTCTCGGATCATATCAAGCCCAAGCTCTGGTACTTCTGAGATGTCATCCCAATACAGCGGAGAACTGCACTTCTTTCCATATAAAGTGTAAGGCCCAAGAATTGTAGGTTGATAAGACGAGATTATGAAGTTTTGCATGGAAAGGACACCGCCCCCGCGCCCCATCTTCTACCGCACCCGCGGTTGTAACTCATGAAACGTGAAGAATTACAGTAGGGTCACCGCACCCGCGGTCCAAGACATACCGCACCCGCGGTCGTTGATTTTGAAATGTCGAAGGATTGCCGTAGCTTGAGCGCACCCGCGGTGTAGAGGTAGCGCACCCGNGATGTAAGTCTTGTTTATTTCCTACCTGAAGTGAAGTTTAGATGTTGGGGGAATTTGATATGATTGAGATTATGTGTTCTTATGATTATGGTGATAGTATATTTGAAACCGGATCGAAGTAATGATACCGTATGCGATTATTACGATTTTCCAGTATATATGTGTATGAAATTATGCAAATTTTCAGAGTTTGAAATGTTTATGATATTGATTATGATTTGTGATTTAGTATCGATTGTTGTTGAGTTGATCGGTATCGCAAGATTACGCCGTTATGCCGTCGAATTGTATCGAGATTGGATATTGAACCGTACTAGTATTGGTTGGAGTTGGCGATTGATCTTGTGATATTTGATATTGCCATTTCAGATTTATATTGACAAGATTCGACTTCAAGATTTCGATCACGATAAAGACTAAACAACGGAAGGTATAATTCACTGTCGATTCGGGAAGATACAACTCGACTTAGATTCGACTTGAGTTTCCCTAAATCACATACTAGATGATAATTACCTTGTTATGCTTTATTTATTGATTTATCTTAAAGCATTGAGATAGGAGAGTCCTTGGTAGATTAGCCAAGCCGGATGTTCGTTTGTGTCGATGGGCGTAGGAGAAGATTCACTCATATTGTAGACATTCGATACAGAGGACCGAAGTCTGGGAATAAGAC